>NW_028236877.1:0-55891 GCF_017979445.1 Akebia trifoliata
TCGTTACCAACGGCTCTTACCAGGAGGCCTACCTTAGTAGTGAGCTCCGTAATCTGTTCCTGTAATGTAGCTATGAATCCTCGGGTATCTTCCTCGAGGTCAGTCACTCTGGCTCGGAATGTCTGGGATCTTTCCTCCAGCGTGTTCTGTCGATCATCCAATTGCGCAATACCATCAACTATCCCGGATAGCATACCTACCTTTTCCTCTAATACCTCAATGCGTTCCTTGTTTGTACGTGGTGCTGGTGTGTTTGGAGCGGATTGATCCGCGGTACTAGTAGTTCCTCTTACCATCGTTCACGTGAACCAAATGGAATCTCGGGGAATAGCTAGGGGGAATACCTACTGTGCTCAAACAACTGTTGCTCTGATACCAACTGTCACGGCCCTATTCTTTCGAAGCGGGGTCGTGCGGCGCAAGGGGGTCAAATCCACTTGCAAGCCTGTAAAATGAGCGTACACCACACACACGTAGTTAGCAAACAAGTAAACGAGGCAACACGAGATAAAGCCCGGAGGCAACTTTGTTGATATAATATTGATTACACGGTGTAACGCGTTATAAAAGCAAATAGATGCGTTACAAGCAATTGATGATCCTATGACACGCGGGACTTCCACGGAGCTGGGCTTCAAGGGCTTCAACAACGTGGGTGTAGGCCGGGGATTGGGACAGCACTGACACCCTTCCTACAAAGTGTATGCTAAGTCTTTACTAGATTTCCAGAAGGGAACATCAAAAGTAGAGGCCGGTCATACTCCCTTATTACTAAAATGCCACTAAGCTAACAAGGATGCCCTGGCACTGGGCTGACACGTACCCTAAGCTAACAGATATGCCCTGGTACGGGGGCTGACATGGCTTCATAACGAGCCTTACATAGCATTACATAGGGGCTCCCGGGTGACTCCGGAGCGAGCTACACCTAAACTCTAGGTGTCAGAGTACATGGCCGTTACATGGTGGCTTTGATCTTGTCATAATCTGATTTTTTTACTCATAGCGCCTTTTCAGGTTTTCACTATGCCCTTTCAGATTATGCTTGTATTTTGGGATTTTTTTACATTTCAATTCTGTTCGGAGTCTCTATATCTCTGTGGCTTGGTGACTTAAGTTGAACTGCGAGATCGGCGACTCTACTCTTATAGTGGCACTCTTTCTTAAGTAACAGATCTAGATTCCCCTCTCGAGTTTGCCGACGACTATTCGTGGTTTGACAACTCAAGTTGAGCCGCGAAATCGGCTACTCTACACTTCGAGTACTCTTTTTTTTTCGAATATTCGACCTAGATTCCCCTCTCGAGTCTTCCAGCGACTAATAAGACTTTGGAGGTCCGGACCAAGTCGCAAGATCGTTGATGCTGCCATTGTCATTGTGTTGCCCTGGAACATTCCCTGATCAAAAAGGACTTTTGTTAGGACGAAACGTTGGCTTAGGCTTATGGTAGTGGAAGGTTAAAAAGTTTAAAGTCTGGACGTAGTTAGAGTAGTTTAGACTTGGGGTTCGCCTATTTTTGTTTCGAAAAAGTAATCTGTGTCTCCTCCCAGCGTCTCTCGAACTTGTTTAGACTGGAGATTTGGTCGAGCTCAGATCAAGTGTCCGAGTTTTTTGACTTTTTGATTTTTTTTTGTATTTTAGCCATTCACAGTTTATCCTCATGCGGGCCAGGAGTATTTTGATGCTTTGACTTTTTGATTTTCTTTTTTTTTTTTTCGTTTTTTTCGTAACGTTGACTTGCCCCAATCTTAGGTTAAGAAATGAATGTGATGGCTCAAAGGGGTTGACTAGGGTTAGATAGTTATTTTCAGGCTAGCAAAGATGGTCTTTCGTCATCTCAGGGTCAGATCTCAGGCATAGTACTTCTTAACGGTGTCAACATTGATCTGTTGAGGGAAGACTTGTCCCTCAATCTCTGTAAGGATCAAAGCACCTCCCGTTATCACCTTCTGCACGATGAATGGTCCCTCATAGTTTGGTCTGAATTTTCCTCTAGCATCTTCTTGTATCAGTAAAATCTTTTTCAAGACAAGATCTCCTGGTGAGAAATTATAGGGTTTGACTTTCTTGTTGTAGGCTCGAGCTATTCGTCTCTGATAGATCTGTCCGTGGCAAATAGCTGCAAGGCGCTTCTTTTCAATCAGATTTAGTTGATCAAACCGAGCTTGAACCTATTCTGTTTCATCCAACTCGGCTTCTTTTAAGATCCGGAGGGAGGGAATCTCAACCTCAACGGGTAAGACTGCTTCCATCCCATAGACCAATGAATACGGAGTTGCCCCAGTTGAGGTTCGAAATGACGTCCGGTAAGCATGAAGGGCGAAAGGCAACATGTCGTGACAATCCTTGTAGGTGACTGCCATTTTCTCGATGATTCTTTTGATGTTTTTGTTGGCAGCCTCAACTGCTCTGTTCATTGTGGGTCTATACGATACAGAGTTGTGATGAGTGATCTGAAAGTCCTCGCACATCTTGATCATATCCTTATTTTTGAAGTTTTTGGTGTTGTCTATCACTAACCCGCTGGGAAGCCCATATCTGCAGATAATGTTGTTCTTAACAAACTTCAGAACGTTGCTCTTAGTGACATTAGCATAAGAAGTTGCTTCTACCCATTTTGTAAAGTAATTAATAGCGACTAGAATGAAGCGGTGCCCATTTGAAGCTTTTGGCGAAATCTGTCCAATGATGTCCATGCCCCAGAGTGAGAAGGGCCAAGGAGTAGTCATATTGTGCAATTCCGAAGGTGGCGCATTGATCTTATTGGCGTAGATCTGACAGAGATGGCATTTACGGATGTGTTGATAACAATCACTTTCCATAGTAGTCCAGTAATATCCCATTCTCATGATCTTCTTAGCAAGCATATGACCAATCGTGTGAGGTCTGCAGACTCCACCATGTATGGTTTCGATCAGTTGTCTTGCCTCTAGTTCTGCTACACATCGGAGTAGGATTTCATGATGTGATTTCTTGTACAGAATGCCATTGCTCAGGAAGAATTGGCCTGCCAACTTCTGAATAGTCCTTCGATCATTAGACGTTGCGTCTGATGGGAGAGTTCGATCTTCGAGATAGCCTTTGATATCTGAGTACCAAGGCTTTTCTTTGGATTCTTCAACTTCGACGGATAGACAGTAAGCTGGCTCATCTTGAAGTCTAATCTCAATAGGATTAATGACTAAATCCTCTGAGATACTGATCATAGAAGCGAGCGTTGCTAGTGCATCAACAAATTGATTCTTAGCTCTCGGCATATAAGTGAATGAGATTTTATCGAAACATGAGCTTAGTTCCTCTAGATACTCATGGTAAGGGATCAATCTCTACTCTGGAGTCTTCCATTCTCCAGTCGTCTGATAGACTACTAGGCTTGAATCTCCGAAAACATCGATCCCATCTACCTCAAGATCCAGTGCTGCTTTCAACCCTGCTATGCACGCTTCGTATTCAGCCTCGTTGTTAGAACACGGGAACTTCAGTCTGATTGCAATTGGCACGTGGGACCCATCTGGTTTGATCAAGACTGCCCCTATTCCGTTCCCCTTTTGATTTGCTGTCTCGTCAAAGTATATTTTCCAGCCTGGTTCTCCATTATCGTCCTCAATCTCTGTGAGCAATATGGCTTCGTCAGGAAAGTTTGTCTTCAATGGTTCATCATCAGGCAAGGGATGCTCGGCTAAATGGTCGGCAATGGCTTGCCCCTTGATGGCCTTTTGAGTGACATAGGTGATGTCGAACTCAGATAATAGTAATTACCATTTTGTAGTACGACCTGTTAACGCTGCCTTCTCGAAGAGGTACTTGAGAGGATCCATTCGAGCGATGAGCATAGTCGAGTAGCTGAGGAGGTAGTGGCGTAGTTGTTGAGATGCCCAGACCAGCGCACAACAAGTCTTCTCAAGTGCCGAATACTTTGCCTCATAATCAGTGAACTTTTTGCTGAGATAGTAAATGACTTGCTCTTTTTTTCCTGACTCATCGTGTTGCCCTAATACACAGCCCATAGACGTTTCTTGCACTGAGATGTACATCAGTAGGGGTCGTCTTGGCGTAGGAGGAACCAAGACTGGCGGATTGAGAAAATATTTTTTTATTTTGTCGAAGGCTTCTTGACAGTCCTCGTTCCATGCTTTCGACATATCTTTTCTGAGTAGCTTAAATACTGGTTCGCAAATAGGCGTGAGTTGTGCGATGAACCTGCTAATGTACTGTATTCTACCCAAAAATGCTTGGACATCTTTTTCTATTACCGGTGCTTTCATTTCGAGAATGTACTTGGTCTTTGCTGGATCTATCTCAATGCCTTTTCTATTGACGATGAAGCCTAATAGCTTGCCCGATGTTGTCCCGAATACACACTTTGCTGGATTGAGCCTTAAGCTGTATTTCCTTAGCTTATCGAACAATTTCTTGAGATTTATTAGATGATCTTCCTATATGCCTGATTTAGCGATCATGTCATCTACGTAGACTTCTATTTCCTTGTGGATCATATCGTGGAATAAAGCCGTTATTGCACGTTGATAGGTTGCCCCTGCGTTTTTAAGCCCGAATGGTATGACTTTGTAATGAAAAGTGCCCCAGGGTGTAATAAATGCTGTCTTCTCTTGGTCTTCTTCTGCCATTTTTATCTGATTGTACCCAGAGAAACCATCCATGAATGAGAACATACCATGCCCCGCTGTGCTATCGACTAGAGTGTCGATATGAGGTAATGGAAAATCGTCCTCAAGACTGGCTTTGTTCAAATCCTGATAGTCGATGCACATTCGTACTTTCCCGTCCTTCTTTGGTACCGGAATGACATTGGCTAGCCATTCGGGGTACGTAGAGATTGCGAGAAATCCTGCTTGAAACTTTTTCATCACTTCATCTTTGACTTTGAGTGTCCATTCTGGCTTGAGCCTTCTTAACTTTTGCTTGATCGACTTGCTCCTAGGAGTGATTGGCAGCTTATGAACAACAAGATCCGTGTCCAAACCGGGCATATCTTTGTAGGACCAGGCGAAGATGTCTTGATAGCTACGCAGTAGTTTAATCATTTCTTCTTTCTGCTGAGGGGTTAACAAGGCTCTGATTTTTACAACACGTGGGTCATTTTTAGTGCCGAGACTTTTCTAAAAAATCTATTCGAATACCCACTCACACCCATTTCCAAAAAAAAAATGGTGGCAACTCCAGAAAATGTAGCATTGAGGTTAGAAAATGATTAGCTCATGTCTATAGTAAAAATAGATCGATTCCAGGTACTCGCTGGTACTCATAAGATAAAACCTTATGGTTCCGGTTCTGGTTCCTATCAAATTGGGTCCATATTAGACCTGACTCTAATGAATTCCAATGAAATGGGAATCCAAATTGGGGTTTTCGATTTTGATTCCAATTTGGCTCTGGGTAAATGGGTACCCATTAACACCCCCTAAAATATATGCATTTGCCAATGTTGCATACTAGTGGGGGATAAAGATTGGGACAAAAAGAGAGAAACCATTGCATTTTACCATATAGATATGTGGGAAATTAGTTTTTTGTATTTTGAAAAACCTCGAGATACATGACAAGATTGAATATGATCACACTTTGTGAAGAATAAATATTGATCAGAATTTGATTAGTCACGAGATAGTATTTTTATTTAGATGATAAATTCTTAAACCATAAAAACAATTGAATCATTATGATAAAAAAAATAAAAATCTTTGTTGACTCGATTGATACAAAATATGGTGCAAGTTATTTTGGAGAGGTTTAGATTAGATTTTCAAATACTTTAATTAAGTAGTGGTCCCCACATGAGAATTCGGCCAAAAGAATATAGTACCCATATTTTTATCTTAAATTTAGGGTGTGTTTGATTACACGGAAAATAGTTTGGCAAATGATTTTCCATAGATAAATATTATTTTTAGGCGTTTGCAAATTATTAGTGAGTAGATCTGTTATACTACTTATATTTTCATCTAGTAGCATGTAGTACTTTTTAAATGGTTGAGAGAGTACCACATTATAAAAAATAGAAGGACACATCAAGCCTCTAAGATTCTTGGTTTAGATTACAATTGAAAAAATAATATAAAATCAAGTTTTGGACTTTGTCGAAGGCTTTGGAAGAGGATGCTCACATGAACTTTGAGACTTAAATGGTTAAATTTTTTTGTTTTGTTAATGTGGTACATTCTCAACCGTTGAAAAAGTACTGCACGATATTAAATGAAATTTTCACGTCCCAAAATCCCAACACGAATCCCTATGATTCATTAGTTAAGATCTTGAGGTGCGAGGTAACCAATCACACAACCTAATAGAACAATCATAATTAACAATATTATGAAAAAGAACACACACAGCGGAATCTATATTAGATAATCTCAAATCTGAGTAGCGGAAGCTAAACAATCATAATTCACATACATCAAACCCAAAATCCAATAACAATTACCTCATAAAAGTCTCCTAAATTGTAACTTCTCAATATATACAACAAGTCCCACAAAATACATTACAACATACTCGTTAAATCATTAAATTGATCCTCAAGCTGGTGGTGGTTGTAGATCCATGACAAAACCCTCTATAAGGACCTCCTTGAATGACTCCTCATAGGTAGGCTCTGCTAAAACTGAACAATCTGAAAGGGGAATGATAGGGTGAGTAACAGTGGAATGTTACGTCATTCTAACAGCGAGTCATACAAGCATGAGTATATCAAACTGAATAGTTAAATAATGCAGGTTTTCAAAATGTATCGTACAATAAAAGTCTAAACATACTTAGTAAATAGTTGTAAATGATTTCAATCTATCATTTCTATCATTTAAAGTAACATATATATTTACAAGTGAAAAACATCTATCAACATCACAGAAGAAAGAAAAATACATAATAAGAACACGGCGGTATAGTCAATAAGAGAGTAGAGGAACACGCCAATACAACGGCCTCGGCATAGCAATCAATATTAAAAATTTTATTTTTGATATGGAATCCCATCGTTAAAATATGATTGTGTGGTCGGTTGGCGTACCATAATTTTGGGTCGGTTTATCCAGCTTAGACTGGCCATTGGCTAAGAACCTAGAGAGTTCACCTTATAGTGAGGCCTACTGTTTGACGACTGTAGGCTAACAATGATCACTAACTAGCCCAGGAGACCCCTCCATCGAAGCCTATCAAGAGACAATACATATGAATCTTGCCTACTTCTACAATATACAAAGACCGCCTTTACACAAATAATGTTCTCCGAGAAAGAATTAGGAGAAATTTTCAGATTTCATAAGTTGTAATATGCTTTAAGGTATCCCATACTACTGATGAGCATATGACATCTAGTGTTGATCTAAGATTGACTCGTCGCTTCCAGATATAGAGCAACGAATCACTCTTTGTAGGTTTTTCCACAACTCTTTTTCGGTAAACAAATTGTTTTGTTTTGTATATAATATATCATTTTCTTTTATTGAAAATACAAACAAGATTTGGAAGTGTTCTCTAGTGACATCTATTTGTCATTTTCATCCATCAATCATTCTTACGTGGCATTACCCTCAAAGTTGTCAAAATTGAAAATAGGTTTTTGTACGTGAAAGCCCTCGACAACATGAGAATCCTATATAATTTTTATTACTTAATTCAAAAGAACGCTTAAGATATCACGTTTTAAAAATAGATCGAAAACGTCGAAATTTATGTTTTATTCTTGAAACTAAAAATTACATTTTGATATGATGAGATTTGGATCTCAAAAACATTTTCAAAGTTTTCAAATGGGGGGTAAAACTTAATTTCATTAAAGAACTTAAAGTAAATGTACTTAAATGTTTTTAATGAAATGAAAGGCTGACAATAGTGTATAAGCTGTGGGGGAAAAATTCTGAAGCAAAAAATTCAATTTCTGAAACTTTTTGAGTCTGATAGTGGCTGACGGCGGCACCGTCAGCAAACGGGAATGCCCAACCAACTTTATCATTTTTCATTTTTTTCGTCCAAAATCGATCAAAAATTGATATAACCTTTATAGACTTGGTCCTAAAACATAATAAAACTTATAAACAACATAAACAACATAAACAACTTCTAATGAGTCAAAATCAATCGAAAGTAATAATGCAAACATGCTTAAACTCATTCAAACATGTACAATTTAACGAATAACTCAAAATTTAGAAGCACAATTGAAGTTTAACGAAATAAATGCATTTTCTATGAAGTTGTTGTATAACTAGGAAGCAGAAGGGAAGGCATCCTAGTTGTATCATTTTCGACAGTTGATTGGAGGCAAAGATGTAGCACGGAAGTCGAGGTTGGGTGGTCTTTGATACGAAATGGTCGTATTTCGATGACGACACTATTTCTTCTTTTATGATGAAGAACAAACCTTCCTCGAGATAGATGAAACCCCACGTGGAGTACGTAAAAACTCTTTCACTATTTTTTATGGAGAATGGGGAAGAAAGATGGAAAACTATGGCCAAATACCGTGGAAGTGTAAAGTTCACTGACGCCGATGATTTTTTTTCTTCGTCGATGCTCAACGGGGACTCGATCGATAAAGATCTTGATGAGAAAGGGCCCAAACCCTTGGAGGTTTGGTTGGCTGGGGTTTGGTTATTTGGAAAGAAGAGAAAATGAAATGAAAAAACATTAGATTTATTTTATAATGACTTGAGGGCAAAGTTGGAAATTCTACATTATTTCTATTTTTGATGATAACTTGACTTCTTAGACTTGAAAATCGATGAATGAATATTTCATTCTTTATAATTATTTATTATGGACCTAATGGTATTTTTAGATTTTTCTAATTCATGTTCTAACAAAATTTCACTATTTTTGAGTCCCAATTTACACGAAATTCGAGGATTTTATAATTTTTTCATCGGAACTCGAATTCGAGTACACTTACAGGTTAAAATATGTTTTTGACCATTTTAAATTCAATGGTGAAGTTAAATTTCGTTAAAAATAAACAAAATAAAATTCGAATATTTTACCTTAAGTCCTTCTATCAAAATTTTCTCCAAATTTTACTATTTTATTTCCTCGAGATACTAGTTAGAATTCGGGGTATTACAGAAATAATTACTATAGAGGATCCCCTCTCCCTACTTGAATAGATCAATTAAGGTATAAAGGTATTTTTTTTAGGTTTTTAAAATTCCTTTTGAATGATTTTAGGTATTTTTGTTAGATTTTATGCATTCAAAACCTAGAACATAACTTTAATGTACTTTTGTTTTTCCCCATAGGATCTAATCTATCACATATCTCAAACATACTATTCATTCAATATAAGTCGAGTTGATGGTATTTACCTTGTGCCATTATGAAACTATTGATGCAACCATTGGAGGAGTGCCTTTCTATCCATGCGTTCCTCGAAGCTTTCAATCAAATTGATCATTTCCTTCTAGACTCACCTTCTTCCTTCTCTCTATATGAATCTTATTAGTGATTGATGAATATCAATTTTCTAGAACTCTCTACTTTGTGAGTTTTCAACACTTAGTTTTTTCTATTCGTTATCTTTTTTTTCTTACTTACCAGTATGGGGTCATCGGTCTTCTTTTATGGATGAAGGTTGAGAGCCTAGAGTTATTCTCTTAGTAAGATTCCTATCCATTAATGTCTCTTACTAACCTTAAAGAATATTGACAATTCTAATGGTATTGTGACTTTTTAATATTGATATTTGTTGTGTATATAGAATCTTTGTGTAATTAAACAATAAAAAAGCGTAAGGTCAGTTGGGCTACATGACATAGAGTTCTAATATTCTCCCACTTATCCCATTAGACAGATTGTGCTAATAGTAAATTTCAAAATATTTTGAAAAAGACTCAACTTTCGGATTTTATAACCAAAAAATCATTTAATACATTATCATGAATCATGAAGTCATCAATATTTCTAGATTCTTTAATGCCATATTTTGATTAGATATTAATGCGAGTCATGGCGGTTGTATGTCATCTATGCCATACTTCCTTCCATGTACCATACCATCAATACCTTTTCTAATATAGCCTTTAATTGTATCCTTTCATTTGTCTAGTCAAAACATTTCTTATATTACTTAAATCCAAACAAAATATGCATAATATAAATAGAAACATGAAATAAATAGAAATAAACTTTATTTAATACTAATGTTAATGTCAATTACATAACTACTTCATAGTAATCTATTATAAATACATACAGAATTTTCCTAAAAGGCCCATCCTGATAACATATTCTTTGTAAGCTTTTGGTGATAATCCTTATGTTAATGGATCGGCTATCATTTGAGTAATACTATTATTTCTAATTAAACTAACTTTTTCTGGACTCTTTCTCTAACTACCAAGTACTTGACCTCCATGTATTTTGCATACTTCGAGTATTTTCCATTATTAGAGAAGAGTACAACTACGAAATTGTCGCAATATATCTTCAGCGACCTGGCTATAGAGTCGACAACCCCAAGTCCTAAGATAAAATTCCATAATCATAGAGCATGACTAGTGCCTTAAAGCATACCACAAATTCAACCTCAAAAATGGATGAAGCAATAATGCTCTACTTCATGCTCCTTCACGAGATAGCTCCTCCTACTAGTAAAAAAAATAAAATTAGATGTAGATTTTCTTCTATTAAAAAATCTGACAAAATCTAAATCTAAGTATTCAATCACTTTTAGATGGTCCAATCTTTTGTAAGTGAGCATGTAGTCCTTTGTCCCTTGTAGATATCTCATAACCTTCTTTGCAACTTTCCAATTATCTATTCCCAGGATACTTTGATATCTTCATAACATTTCAACTGTAAAATTGATATCCGATCAGGTACATGTCTGAATATACACCAAACTTCCAATAGCTTAAGTATATGGAATGACCTTCATTTGTTCCTTTTCTAAATCATTCTGTAGACATTGCATCAATTTGAACTTGTTTTTTTTCCGATAGACATGTCACTAATAGAACAAGATTGCATATTATATCTCTCTAAGACTCTGTTGATATAACTTTTATGAGATAACCTTAATAATTTTTGAGATCGATTCATAAGAATTTCTATGCCAATGACATATATTGCCTCACCCATATCAACCATTTTAAAGTTATTAGTAAGATATTTATTGGTTTTATGCAACAAACCAAGATTACTACTAACTAACATAATATTATCTACATACAGAATAAATATAATAAACTTACTCTCATTAATCTTTAGATATATACACTGGTCAATAGTATTTTCTTTAAATTTAAAGGAGGTAATGGTATCGTTAAACTTTATGCACCATTGCCTTAAAACTTGTTGAAGTCCGTAAATGAATTTCTTAAGTTTATAGGCTAACTTTTCTTTTCCTTTTTCTTTGAATTGTTTAGGTTATTCCATGTAGATTTCTTTATCCTAACTTCTATTCAAGAAAATCATTTTAACATCCATATAGTGTAACTCTAAATCATAATGAGCCCCCAATACCATAATAATTTTAAGTGAGTCTGTCTTTAAAACTAGAAAGAAAGTCTTAGTATAATCGATGTCTTCCTTCTAAGTAAAATCTTTGGCCACAAGTCTAGTTTTAAATCGTTCGATATTACCTTTTGTATCACATTTGGTCTTGAAAATCCATTTACAACAGACTTTCTTATTTTTAGGAGGTAATTCAACGAGATCCTAAATACGATTCTAGTCCATGGATTTTAACTCTTCTTTCAAGGCATCCATCCACTTGATAGAATCATCACTTTCTATTACTTGTGAAAATGTAACCGAATATTTATTTATCTTAATATCAAAATCATATTCTTATAGATATACCATGTAATCATTTGAAATGGTAGGTCTTCTTACTCTGAGAGATATTCTCAGAATTATTGGTGGTGAATCTTTAATTACAATAGTTGAGTTTTGATGGAATGATGAACTAATTTGCTCTAACTATTGTACATTCTCCTCAACTTGTTGAACATCTTAAGAATTAACAGTTTCATAAATATTAAGATGTGGTAGGATATCCACTCTTATTTCTTCAAAAGTGATTTTATGTGGTTCTACATTCCTACTAATCTCATCATTTTTCAAGAATCTGGCATTTTCGATTTCAATTATTCTTGTAGTATGATTAGGGAAATAAAACTTGTATCTTTAGACTTTTCTAGATAACCAATGAAATATTCAGAGATAGTCTTGTAATCAAATTTTCTTTCCTGTGAGCTGTAGATTTTCGCTTCTGTTTAGTAGCCTCAAACATGCAAGTATCTTAAACTAAGTTTCCTACCAGTCCACAACTTGAATGAAGTCTTAGGAATTGCCTTACTAAGAACCTTATTTAAAATGTACATTGTGATCTTTAATATTTCTCCTAACAAGAATTTTAGAAATGTTAAGTGACTCAACATATTCCTTATCATGTCCATAAGTGTACGATTACACCTTTCAGCTACACCAGTCTATTGAGGCATCCTAGGCATTATATAATATATACAAATACCTAACTTTTCTAAAAATTTAGCAAAAAGGTCAAGGTTATAACTAAATTCATTAAATTTACCTTAGTATTCACCTCCTCTAACTGACTTAACTATTTTAACTTGTCTAACTATTTTTCTACCTTAGTTATAAATATTTAGAGGATATCCATAGATTGAGATTTTTTTATGAATCAGATAGATATAACCAAATATAAAGAGGTCGTTTATAAAAGTAATGAAATATCTTTCTCCACTTAAATATTTAGTAGGAAAATGTCCATAAATGTTAGTGTGAATGATCTCAAGAAATTCTTTTCTTCTTGTGGATTCTTTCTTAATATGTTTAATTTGATTGTAGTTAATACAATCTACACATACCAAGAAATCCATAAAGTTTAAACTATTCAAAACTTTGTCCTTTACTAATCTCTCTATCCTAACTCTAGAGATATGTCTTAAGCGTTTGTACCACAAGATTAAGGAATTGTTATTAATTAAGTCACGTTTCAAACCAATTTTCTAATGTAAGGAAACTAGAGATTGGGCATAATAAAAAGTTCAATTAATTTTATATAAACCATCAATTAAAATCTCATATCCAACTAAAATTGAATGTAAAAACAACTTTAACTGTTCACATTCAAAAGAAATCGAATATCTTGAACTATCTAATTTAGATAATGAAATTAAATTCCTAGATATGAAAGGAACATAAAAGTGTTCTATAGGTCCATATGATAACTAGTCCTAACACCAAGCACTAGGTCCCTATAGCTAGCACTTGCACTCCAAGACGATTTTCTATGAAAATAGATCTTTCACTGTGCATTGATTTTCTACTTGAAAAGAATCCTTGCATTAAATTCGTAATATGAGTTATGACTCTAAAATCAGTCCACCAGGTATTCAGGTACTTTAACTAAATTTGATTCATAACATACAAAAGAAAGAGACATACCTTCCTTTTCAAATCAATTTATGTATTTTACGCATTCTTTCTTTATGTGTCCCGCTTTACCACAGAAGTAGCACTTGACACCATTGTCATTCTTTTTTTCAGCTTGATTTGCATTCTCAAGCACTTTACCCTTTTCTTATGAGTTCTTCTTCTATTTATTTGATTTTTCACATTTCTTTCTTGTTCCTTGAGTCATTACAAAAGTATACTATTTCTCTTCCTATCTCAATCTCGTCTCCTCTTGAATGCATATGTTAGTTAGTTCGTTCACACTCGACTTGTCTTTATTAGTGTTATAGTGAATTTCAATGGGACTGAACTAGGTTGGGAGAGAGTTGATGATTAATTATACTAGGAAGGAATCATCTATGCTTATTTATAATGTTTTTAGCTTTTTAGCATTGTTTGTCAGATTGAGGATATGGTCTTGTATTCTGCACGTCCCATCGTACTTCATAATCGTCAACTCAACCATTAGACTGCCCACAAGCGATTTATCAACAAACTTAAATTTTCTTCTACGTTCTTTAAATACTCATATGCGCTGTCAGTTAGAGGTAAAGAGGTCTTGATGTTGTTAGCAATTGTCATCCTTATGAGCATTAAACTAAGCTTATTCGATCTTTTCCAAGTGAGGAGCAAGTTTTTTCATTTTACTGTACTATTCTCAGTTAGGTCTGTAGGTTTTACAGAGATGAGCACTAAGACAAGATCTTAAACACCTAGAGTGAATTGGATGTGCTATATCATTCCGAAAATTTTGATCCGATCAGGATTGGGACAGTGGATGCATGAGAGTGCAATGAAATAGGAACTAAAATTTATAAGGACAATGCTCTAATAAGTGTTTTGAGTTTAATTGAATAATAAACTTATTTTTATCACTTAAATTCATCATTTGGGTATATTTATTATTCACTCACTTTAGGGTAAAAATTAATTCATTCACCCTATAAGACTAATATAATTTACATAATTTATTCAATCAATTTTGTTACCTTTAAATATCCAATCTTAGTTTTGTTAAATTCTTGTAAATTATATTACCTCAACCAGAGTTCAATTAGTTAAACGAAATTCTCCTTTGGGCTAATCTCATGTATCTAATTGAGTCTGCAATTGTAAATATTATTGTTATTTAATATCACCCCGATGACCAAATTTAATACAATTAAATATTTCATAAATTTTACTAATTAAGACCACTTTGGTGGTTACAAAATTAATAAAATTTATGTTCCTCTAAATTGTTCAATAATATTTACGTAATCATCTTTAATGTTCCACTAGCATAAAATTTTAATTAATAAACTAAAATCCAAAAAAGATTGAGGTACAATGGACCAAAAATCCATAACACAGTTTTGAAATTTAATTGGATTATTATCTTTTATCAAAGCAAAATTCAATTAATGAAATAATACAAATAACCAAAATCTGAATTCAATTAGTGAAATAAATGTGACCCAAATATGAATTCAATTACATAAACGAAATTTTGTGAATTCATAAATCAAAATTTGGAGATATATGTATATGAAAACTGAAATTATATAAATTGAAATTCTGCAATATATGCACATTCGAAATCTAAAATTACAAAAATAGAAATCTACAATTATGTATGTATATGAAATCTGAAATTACATAGACCAAAATCTATAATTATGTATAAATGAAATCTAAAATTACATAAATCGAATTTTTGAATCATTATATATGAAATCAAGAAATTACATAAACTGAAATTTGGAATCATATATATATATATATATAAGGAAGCATTCAAGGGACATATGTAAAAACAATCATTTTTCAAAATATAGGTTAGAAATTTTGGATTGAGATGATTTTTTGTGAGGATGATCTTTATGCTGAGAAGACCATCCTCACAAAAAAATCAGCCCAATCTGAACCTTCTAACCCTATCAAAAGTGATTTAGAATGTGGATCGACAATTTTTTACCAATAATTTGTAAACCACTTTGATGGATTTATAAGTTTTAGATTGGGCTGATTTTTTATGAGGATGACCTTCTCATCGTAGAGATTTTCCTCACAAAAATCAACTCAATCCGAAATTTCTAACCCATATTTTGAAATGATTGTTTTTACACACTCACACACACACACATATTATCTGAAAATTCATAAGCTATGGAATTAGTAAGATAGAAATTTTATAGAACTATGATTTGGGCTTTGAAAAAATATTATTGAAATTTAATTTCAATCACAATAGTCATGGTTATATATATATATATATATATATATATATATATATATATATATATATATTATATATATATATATATATATATAATATATATATATATATATATGAGTAGCGTTCAATGGCCAACAGTTTGGCAAACATTTTGGCAAACACATTTTTCAAAACATGGGTTAGAGGTCTTGGAATGGGCTGATTTTTGGTGAGGATGATCTCTATGGTGAGGAGATCATCATCACCAAAAATCAGCCCATTCCAAAACTTCTAACCTCATCAAAAATGGTTTACAAAAAATGGACGGTTCACGATTTTTCAACTTGTAAAATGGGGCTAGAAGTTTTGGAATGAGCTGATTTTTGGTGAGGATGATCTCCTCACCGTAGAGATCATCCTCACCAAAAATCAGCCCATTCCAAGACCTCTAACCCATGTTTTGAAAAAGTGTTTGCCAAAATGTTTGCCAAACTGTTGGCCACGGATAGGGACCCTATATATATAACCTGATCAAGAAATTGGAACAAGAATTTAATCTTAAATCATAGCAACCTTCATTCAAGAATAGTTCGTAGCCAAGATATGGAAATTTAATTCTTAGGGCTTTGATACCACATGCTAGATTTTGCGCATTTAAAACCTAGAACATAATTTTAATATACTTTTCTTTTTTCTAATAGGATCTAATCTATCGCATGTCTCAAACATACTATTCATTCAATATAAATCGAGTTGATGGTACTTACCTTGTGCCATTATGAAACCGTTGATGCAAACATTGAAGGTGTGTCTTTCTATCCACGTGTTCCTCGAAGCTTTTGAAACCCCAATCAAATTAATCATTTCCTTCTAGACTCACCTTCTCCCTTTCTCTTTATATGGATCGGTTGGGTACTAGTGATTGATAGATATCACTATACTTGAACTCTTTAATTTGTGCATTTTCCATACTTAGTTCTTTTTATTTGTTCACTCTCTTTTCTTACTTGTCAATATGGGGTCGCCAATCTTCTTTTATAGATGAAGGTTGAAGGCATAGAGTTATTCTTTTAGTAAGATTCCTATTCATTAAGGTCTCTTACTAATCTTAAAGAATATTAGCAATTCTAATGATATTGGGACTCTTTAATGTTGATATCTATTATGTATATAGAATCCTTGTGTAATTAAACAATAAAAAACTGTGAGGTCAATTGGGTCACATGACGCAGAGTTTTAACAATTTTAAGTGTCTTAATTAATTTTAAATATTTATTTCGATTGTTAAAATTTATATTTTACAAAGTTTTGTTTTAAGGTCCCTTGGACTTCAACTCAGTTTGATCAAAGTCAAGTTTAGTTGAACAAACTCACAAAGGAACCCCCTTTCTACTTACTTTTCTGAATATTCATGTTCTTAAGGGTCCTATGTTGTAGGAAATAAGTCTATAGTCGATTTAGTGAAATCCAAAGTCAATTTGATAAATGTCAAAGAAGTTTGACCTCAGACAAACTTGATTGACTAAAGTCAATCAATGAATCATAGAAGGGTAAGTTGTAGTTTTATGAAGTTTTCAAGGGATTTGGGTCGAATAAACTGATATCAATGGGCTTTGAATAGGGTGAGTATTTTAAACATTTTGACTTAAAATGATGGGCATGCCCTTATCTCAATCATGGCATAGTTATTGTCAAGGCTATGGAAAAATAGTTGCATAGCCATTGGCATAGGCTCGTTTGATACAACTGCCAAAATCTACTGTCAGATTATATTGTAAGAAGTTTTTGTTAAAAACAGTTGTAAAAAACTAGAACACTGAAAAGTTTGTTTGATAGAGTTTTATAAAAGTATTGTGCTATTTACCAGAATCTGGTAATTATTGTTTGATACAGCTTCTGGATTCTGCTGTATCAGGGTAACATGACCAGAATACCCTTAATGTTGATAATGCACCTAGAATGCATAAAATAACCAAAATACCCTTATAAATATATAATTACACTAAATATATATAAATATAATAAATATATATTAAAAAATTATAAAAATAATTATTTTAATATTAAAAAAATTATAATTCTTTAGAAATTTTGGCTGCATCTTTTCTTAAAAATTGACATATGAAAATTTTCTAATAAACAAAATACCTACATAATTAATGTTGATAATAAACCAGAATGCATAAAAATGATCAGAATACCCTTATAAATATATAATTACACTAAATATATATAAATATATATTAAAAAATTATATAAATAATTATTTTAATTTAAAAAAATTATAATTCTATACAAAATTATAATTCTATAGAAATTTCGACAGCATGTCCTCTTAAAAATGGACATATGAAATTTTCTTGATAAACATAATACCTGCATAATTAATGTTGATAATACACTAAAATGCATAAAAAATGCATAAAAATGACCAAAATACCTTTATAAATATATAATTACATTAAATATATATAAATATAATAAATATATATTAAAAAATTATAAAAAAAATTATTTTAATTTAAAAAAAAATTATAATTCTATAAAAATTATAAAAATTTATAATTCTTTAGAAATTATGCATCAAAATATGTTGACAATGCATCAAAATATCAAGTATTCGATTATATTATGGAATACCTGATAATATTCGATTATAAATTAGATTATCGAATACCCGATAGTATTCGATTTATAAAAAAAAGATTATAAATTTATAAATTAGATTATCGAATAATCGATAAGATTCGTGTGGCGCCTCGCCAAATGTTAACACAAAGCCCCTTCTCAGATCTCGAGGCATAAGGTGGTGCCTCAAAATTTTGGCATGATTTCCTCTATTTATGTTAGCATTCCAAGGTGTTCAACCTGCACCTGATAAAAAAAACATACAATCCTGCATATATACATACAAAATATAATACTAGCGGAAGCTTATATACATCTAATAACGTACGATAGATCAGAGTATGGAAAGGTACATAAAATACAACATTATACAAAACTCCTCACTCTAACAAAAGTCCTAATACTCAAGACAAAATCCATAAGATTACTTGGAGGAACAGACACCACTAGGGGGGTACAGCCCTAGTACTTACCAGGTGACGGATTCTAGTTGTCTATCTGACCCACCAGATGATTCTCACTTGTGTTCTATACTTGCCTCGCCAAACTCTAAATCTGAAATTAAAAAAAATGGACAAGGAAAAGGTGAATAACAATAGTTACCTAATAAGGAAATAAATAATTTTTGCCAATAACCCCTCCTAACATTAATGAATAAGCATACTAAATCATTTAAAAATATGCACAATTTTACAGAAGAAACTACGATTAACTGGTATATATAGCCAGGGATTAGTAACTAAACATTTTAAAACTCACATTACATCGATCAGCAGTACTCACTATAACATTCTCTTTTTATGCAAATCTAATTGATCAAATGAAAACATTAAATATGCATTTCAATTTATATATTAAAATAAGGCAACATATACATAACACACAGTGGATGAGTAGTGGAATTAGAGAGTTGGGATTCACGACTAGATCACTCCCACTCGAGACATGATGTTTAATAATAAAGTATTAGTTCCTGATTTTGTGGCTGGTCGTTATTTACCACACTAGTGGGATTATTTATCCGGCTCAGGCTGGCCGTTTGACGTGACCGTAAGCAATGGGTCTCTTTTCGATGTGTCAGAACGTTTGACTACTATAGATTATTATTGATCACTGACCAATCATCTTCGTCTATGCCTATCAGGCATGCATGTGATTCCCAAATATACAAACCATTCGTATACGACCACCTTTACATTACAAGTTCACTGATAAAGATAGGGAGGAACAAAACTGGATTCCAATTGTGACTCCACTCTCATACGCGTCACATACCACGTATGAGCTTGATGGTCCTTACCGTACATCCCAGGAAAGTACACCACTCCAGATGATATGACGCATTATCCCTTCAGCATTCACAGACTCTTTAACAACTTACAAAATAGCTACATATATATATATATGTAGCTATTTTCATTTGAAATCAAAAGAAAAATTAACAATACAAGATTGAGAATGGATATCTAGTTTCCTACCACGCAAGTGTGGCCACCCCCCCTAAAATAAATTACAGAACGAAAAGGTAAACAGCGCCTCACGCTAACAGAAGGTAAATAAACATGCAACCAGTAACATTATCCCTGGAAACCCGTTCACCAACCTACATACAACCCAACAATGTAAAATACAGATATCAGCCCTCGGGTGTGATTCTGACATTTTACCATTTTCATACAATTTTTTCCTTTTTTCGAATTTTACAGTTTTGAATCTCTTAAAAAAAATATCCACTTTTTAATATTCATCAACTCAATATGAGTTAATTGAATATTAAATCATTTTTCCAATTATGAAATTTATTTTTATCAATAACATTGAAAAAGTACAAAACTTAGATCAAAATAGGGTCCGAATGGTGCACATGACCCAACTGACGTAAATAACTCGTTAAAATATCCTACCCACGTATAATTTGTTATAAAATACAATTAAAGATATCAAATATGCAAATTTTGGTGTGAATTTAAAATAACCAATTCAATTCTATATTTTGGGAAACTCACCACAAAATCTTAATAAAATCCTAAATGCAAATTTCACAATCTACGATTACTAATAGAAATTGAGAGTTCCTTACAATCTCTAAGCGATGGAATTGAAACAAGCGTGCAAAAATCGAGGCGATTGGTGCAGAAATTGAGATTGTTCAAACTTCGAGGTAGCTGATTTTTGAGTTTGACCCGGTGGTTTCGAAGATCTCGACGCCATCGTCTTTTCTCCCTTCTGCGGTGGAGGACGGTTTGATCCCTAAACGGATGAAATCCGAGGTAAAAGTTTCGAAAATCCCGTATATAAATACGACTGATTTTTTACGATATGGGATGAAAAAAAAAGTGAAATGAAAAATGGTTGGGTGGGTTTTGTAGAGAACGCAGCTACGAACGTTTCTCCATTTGGCGTCGGTCGTCGACGGTGAGCCGTTTGTCATGAATCTAAGGTTGAAGATTGGTAAAAAATGAAAATATTTCATTTAAAAGTCACGGGTTTAGTTGGGGAAGACAATGAATATATATTAAAAAAATTAAAAAAATTTATTTATATAAATTTTGAGACGAAATTGGTATTTTGCCTATTGTTTCAATCGACGATAACTTGACCATCCAGACTTCAAAAGTGATGAATGAATACTCTATTTTGCCTAAGTTTTTATTTCGGACCTAATGGTATAGTCAATTTCTACAAATTCTATCTCTAACAAAATTTTACACTTTTGGCCTGAGGTGACCCCTAAAATTGATGTCATTTTTGTTTTTGATGATAATTCGACTTCCTGATCTCCAAAAATAATAAATAAATAGTCCATATTCAATAATTTTTTATTACAAATCTAATGATAGAATCGAATTTGAGTCATTCTTACTCTAGCAAAAAATCACTATTTTAGCCTGGTCCGACTTGGTAATCGAGGATTTTACAATTTTTATGTTCAGACTCGCATTTGAGCGTGCTTACAGGCTAAAGTATATTTTTTGATCATTTTGAATCCAATGGTGAGATCAGATTTTCTTAAAAATGATCAGAAACCTCCTAAAGTTTTACCCCTAAGTCCCACTTTCAAGATTTTCTTAAAATTCTACAATTTTTTTTTCGAGATACGAATCGAAAACTCAGGGTTTCATATTCTCCCCCCCTTAATAAAAATTTCATCGTCAAAATTAAAATCATACCTTAACGAGCTTTGTCGCGATTTCTAAAAACTCATTCTTTCTTTGCAAGGCCTCTCAATAGTATAGATAATTTCATTACTTGACCCGTCTCAGTTGTTTCTAACTCTAATAAGTGTGCAAAATCTCAACAAAATTATAAGATCTAGAGGAACTAATATTGAATATAACTCTACTTTTTTTATATTATAATTAAAAATTGTACCTTCCAAAACTTCGTCTAAGACAGGTATTTTCTCCTAGGTCACAACCCTTACTCGCGACTGTGATAGATGGCACTCTCTCCTAAAATGTCCCACTTGACCACATGCGTAACATGTCAACGATCCTGTCTTCGTAGATCTCGGTGAAATGGGCAATTGGTGGACTGGGGTCTGTATGCTCTGAACCTGCCTTGTTGGTTCCTTTGGCTCTGTTAGCATCATTGGGCCTCCAACTGCTCTATAACTCGGTGATAGAGGAATTCTACAACTTGATAGTGGAAGAGTTCTTTACTGTGGATACATTGATCCAGGGGAGATTGGCCTCGAATATATCAACCTCTTGTCCGAATTTGATCTGGGAAGAAAAGAAATCTAAGGTCAACTAATTTACCCCTTGGAGGTCTATAACTCTATTTCCTATCATTTTATCCTTTAAGCTCAATTTACCGTATATCTATAATTGATAGTCTTAATCATCGACTTCTTGGCCCTTAGGTAGGGTTATAGTCTTCTAAAAAATCTACGACCTTCTATAGATCTGTCAGGATAAGCTCGGGCGCATATCGTGACAACCTAATGAACATCATATCTTAGTCTCTGTAATTGATAAATTACCTTGCCCTAATCTTAAAAACTCCTAGTGTTTGATTTCTCGAGCAATCTCGAATATAAATCTATTGAGAAACATCCTCTCGAAGTCTACCTACTCAAATGATCCATCTTTCAATACATTCATCTCAAAACGTTAATAATGACTAGCATCCCCGTCTAACTTGAATGTAATCACCGTCACCCACTGATCTCTTGGGCACTATATGGCACCCAAAATCTTTTAGGTATTTAAAACCCTCTCATTGACCACAATTAGATCGAAAAAGCCCCCAAATCTCGGTGGACGTAATCGTTGGAAATTCTATAATCACATCTCCCTGGATTTCCTTATCCTTTGGGCTGGGGAATTCTCTCATTCTTTAAAGACACGACCTGTGGTAGTGGTTCCGGAAGTGGAATAGTATTTTCCTTTTGTAAAGAAATCCAACGCTCCTTTATTTCATAGATTTAGTTGTGCGCCTTGCAATCGTGGTAAATCTTGTACCATTTCTCACTTCTGATCGCTAGTCTTATCTGTTTGGGATGGCATGAGTACGTTATCAATTTTATTAAAATTTGGTGGCCTTATTATTCCCTAGATTGGCTTGTCTAGCATCTATTTGAACCATACATCCTTAATCGGTTGACGTCGACCCGAACATTGCTCTTCTTTATGTTCCAATTTGCCACATTCGTAGTATAGCACAACTCTTTCTTTTGATCGATTTAGTAGTATATGTTATTGTTTCTTATAAAATTATTTCATCCATTGAGTTGGTATGTCTATAATCTCACTCTTCACGTATAGTTATTTTTCTTATGAATTTGTTAGTTTCGTAATTGTTTGTCTCTAATTACATAATAATTGCCTTCTTTCTATTTGGTTTCGAGGTGGTGGTGGTTGTATTATTCATATTTCTTCTCTAAACTTGTCATGAGACTCAGCCACCTGTCCGATGAATGACATTAGTTGTGATATCGAGTCAGCTGTCTGATCCAGAACCTATCTTGTCTCTGTTGCGTTTTGGCATCTACCTCGTCTACTCCTCTCGCTTGTTTATTCGTAATAAGGAACTTATCAGAATAAGGCCAAAACCGCTTTTAGGTAACTATGAATTGCTACCATAGTTTGGAACTTAGTAATGGACTCCATTTCCATTACTAATAGAACAGACCTAGAATCCTATCCTAAGCTTACTAGGCTCTATAGACTTCTAGACACTGAATAACTCGTAATTCCAATACGGAATTACTAATGAGCTCGAATACCGAATTCCTAGTGACACTCTATGATTACCGATATAATATTTGTGGTATCAGTCAACTCTCCAAAACATAACAGATCTGTATCCCATACAGATCAAATGATATGCTTTGATACCATCTGTGGCGCCCCACCAAATGCTAACACAAAGCCCCGTATCAGATCTCGAGACATAAGGTAGCATTTCAAAATTTCGGCATGATCTCCTTTGTTTATGTTAGCATTCTAAGGCATTTAACCTGTACCTGATAAAGAAAACATACAATCCTTCATATATACATACAAAATATAATACTGACGGAAGCCTATATACATCTAATAACGTACGATATATCAGAGTACGGAAGGATAAACAAAATACAACATTATACAAAACTCCTCACTCTAACAGAAGTCCTAACACTCAAGACAAAATCCATAAGACTACTTGGAGGAACTGACACCACTAGGGGCGTATAACCCCAGTACTTACCAGGTGACGGATTCTGATTGTTTATCTGACCAACTAGATGATCCTCACTTGTGATCTATACCTGCTTCGCCAAACTCTGAATCTGAAATTAAAAAAAATAAAGAAGGAAATGGTGAATAACAATGGTTACCTAGTAAAGAAGCAAATAATTTATGCTAATAACCTCTCCTAACATTAACGAATAAACATATTGAATCATTTAAAAATATGCAGAATTTTATAAAAGAAACTACGATTAACTAGTACATATAGCCAAGGATTAGCAACTAAATATTTTAAAACTCACATTACATCGATCAATAGTACTCATTATAACATTATTTTTTTATATAAATCTAATTGATCAAATGGAAACATTAACCACGCATTTCAATTTATATATTAAAATAAGATAACATATACATAATACACAGTGGTACAGTAGTGGAATTAGAGAGTTGGGATTCACGATTGGATCGCTCCCAGTCGGGAGATAATGTTTCACAATAAAGTATTAGTTCCTGATTTTGTGGCTGGTCGTGTTTTACCACACTTGTGGGACCATTTATTCCGCTCAGGCTGGCCGTTTGACGTGACCTTAAGCAATGGGTTTTTTTTTTCGATGTGTCAGAACGTTCGACTACTATAGATTATTAGTGATCACTGACCAATCATCTTCGTCTATGCCTATTAGGCATACATGTGACTCCCAAATATACAAACCATTCGTATACGACCACCTTTATATTAGAAGTTCACTGATAAAGATAGAGAGGAACAAAATCGGATTTCAATTGTGACTCAACTCTCATACATGTCCCATACCACGTATGAGCTTGATGGTCCCTACCGTACATCCCAGGATAGTACACCACTCCGGATGATATGATGCACTATCCCTTCAGCATTCACAGACTCTTTAACAACTCACAAAATAACTACACATATATGTATATATATATATATATGTATATATATATATTATTTTCATTTCAAATTAAAAGAAAAATTAATAATACAAGATTGAGAATGGATATCCAGTTTCCTACCATCCAAGTGTGGCCACCCACCCTAAAATAAATTACAGAACCGAAAAGTAAACAACGCCTCGTGCTAACAGAAAATAAATAAACATGCAAAAAGTAACATTATCCCTAGATACTCGTTCACCAACCTACACACAATACAACAATGTAAAATGCAGATATCACCCCTCGGGTGTGATTATGACATTTTACTGTTTTCATACCTTTTTCCCTTTTTTCGAATTTTATAATTTTCATTCTCATCAACAAAATGTCCACTTTCTAATATTCATCAACTCAATATGAGTTAATTGAATATTAAATCATTTTTCCAATTATGAAATTTATTTTTATCAATAACATTGAAAAAATAAAAAATTTAGATCAAAACAGGGTCCAAGCGGTGCATATGACCCAACTGACGTAAATAACCCATTGAAATATCCTATCCATGAATAATTTGTTATAAAATACAATTAAACATATCAAATATGTAAATTTTGACGAGAATTTAAAATAACTAATTCAATTCTATATTTTTGAAAACTCACCATAAAATTTTAATAAAATCTTAAATGCAATTTTCACAATATACGATTACTAATAGAAATTGAGAGTTCGTTACAATTTCTAGACGATGGAATTGAAACATGTGCGCGAAAATCGAGACGATTGGTGCAGAAATTGAGACTGTTCAAATTTCGAGGTGACTAATTTTTGAGTTTGACCCGGTGGTTTCGAAGATCTCGACGCCATCGTCTTTTCTCCCTTCTGCTACGGAGGACGGTTTGATCCCGAAACGGATAAAATTCGAGGTAAAAGTTTTGAAAGCCCCATATATAAATACGGCTAATTTTTTATGATATGGGATGAAAAAAAAAGTGAAACGAAAAAAAGTTGGGTGGATTTTGTAGAGAACGGGGCAACAAACGTTTTTCCATTTTGTGTCGGTCGTCGATGGTGAGCCGTTTGTCATGAATCTCAGGTTGAAAATCGGTAAAAAATGAAAATATTTCATTTAAAAGTCGCAGGTTTAGTTGGGGAAGACGATGAATATATATTAAAAAAATTAAAAAAATTATTTTTATAAATTTTGGGACGAAATTGGTATTTTGCCTATTGTTTCAATTGACGATAACTTGACCATCCGGACTCCAAAAGTGATGAATGAATACTCTATTTTGCTAATTTTTCATTTCGGATCTAATGGTGTAGTTAATTTCTATAAATTCTATCTCTAACAAAATTTTACATTTTTGGCCTAAGGTGACCTTAAAATTAACGTCATTTTCGTTTTTGATGATAATTAAATTTCCTGATATCCAAAAATGAAATAAATAGTCCATGTTTAATAATTTTTCATTACAAATCTAATGGTATAATTGAATCTGAATAATTCTTACTCTAGCAAAAAATCACTATTTTAGCCTAGTCCGACTCTGTAATCGAGGATTTTGCAATTTGTATGTTCCGACTCGCATTCAAGCGTGCTTAAAGGCTAAAGTATGTTTTTCGATTATTTTGAATCCAATGGTACCCCTAAGTCCCACTTTCAAGATTTTCTCAAAATTTTACAATTTTTTTTCGAGATACAAATCGAAAAGGGTTTCATATTCTCCCTCCCCTCCCTTAACAAAAATTTCGTCCTCGAAATTAAAATCATACCTTAACGAGCTTTGTCGCGATTCCACTAACACGACTTGTATAATAAACAACAAATATTTTCGATTATCATCTATTCTTAGTCCCAAGCCAATCTCATTTATAACTTGTAAACTTATGTCTCCTATATTCCGTCAACCCAACACATTCATTAATTAATCATTCTAATTCAAACTCATACTCCAACTAATCCATTATTTGTATAACCCTAAGATAACAATCAATTCACCTTGTATCACTTCCGCACCAATGTCTATTAACAACAATCATTTTACATCTTCTCTATTCTTTATCTTTATTTCTCTCATCAATTACACCGTCTATGATGTTTTACTCATACTTGCTATGAATATTACTCCTCAATGCATAGTTTTACCGCAAACACACCACTATCTTTATATTTAATTCAATATTATATTTTCTACTTATTGTAATATTTCCTCAAAACCTCTGTCAAAACCTTTTATAATTTAAAATCTTACTTGAGGGGATAAATCTTACATCCCATCAACTTTCCCATTCTACCTTACATCAACCAACTTACACTTTTCCTTTAAACACACCCAATAAATTGTCTTGTAAATTAATCACGTGTGAAGAGTCTGGCAAATACTTCTTCAACATGGACACGTGAAACACATTGAAGGCTTGCTCGAGTTGCAGTGGTAGAATCATTACGCAAGCCATACACTTTCTTACTATACTCTCAAAATTACAACTTCTATTAATTATTACTTAAATGTCATTATAATATCGATTAAACCTTATCCATTTAACTTAATCTTACCTACATCACACATACTTTCACTTGCTACATAATCACATCACTAACCTTACAAATCACACTTGTCTTCTCACACTTTACAACTATTCAAACACCTATGTTTTGTAGGTTTCTAAATGATCTTCTAAAAACTCATTCTTTTTTTGTAAGGCCTCTCAATAGTATAGATAATTTTATTACTTGACCTGTGTCTGTTGTTTCTAGCCCTAACAAGTGTGCAAAATCTCAACAAAATTATATGATCTAGAGGAACTAATATTGAATATAACTCCACTTTTTTTTATCTTATAATTCAAAATCGTACCTTCCAAAAACTTCATCGGAGACAGGTATTTTCTTCTGAGTCACAACCCTTACTCACGACTGTGATAGAGAGCACTATCTCCTAATATGTCCCACCTGAGCACATGCGTAACATGTCAACGATCTTGCCTTTGTAGATCTCGGTGAAATGGATAGTTGGTGGACTGGGGTCTGTAAGCTCTGAACCTGCCTTGTTGGTTCCTTTGGCCCTGTTAGCATCATTGGGGCTCTAACTACTATATAACTCGGCGATTGAGGAATTTTTCAACTTGATAGTGGAAGAGTTCATTACTGTGGGTACACTGATCCGGAGGAGATTGGACCTCGAATATATCAGCCTCTTGTCCGAATGTGATCTGGGAAGAAAAGAAATCTAAGGTCAACTCATTTGCTCCCTGGAGGTCTATAACTCTATCTTCTCTAGTTTTATCCTTTAAGCTCAATTTATCGTATCTCTATAATTAATAGTCTCAATCATCGACCTCTTTGCCCTTAGGTAGGGTTATAATCTTATAAAGAATCTACGACCTTCTATAGATCTGTCAGGATAAGCTCGGGCGCATATCATGACAAACTAATGAACATCATATCTTAGTCTTTGTAATAGATAAATTACCCTGCCATAATCTTAAAAACTCCTAGTGTTTGATTTCTCGAGCAATCTCGGATATAAATCTATTGAGAAACATCCTCTTGAAGTTTACCTATTCAAACGATCCATCTCTCAATACATTCACCTCAAAACGTTACTAATGACTAGCATCCCCGTCTAACAGGAATGTAATCACCGTCACCCACTGATCTCTTGGGCACTACATGCCACTCAAAATCTTTTAGGTATTTAAAACCCTCTCATTGACCTCAATCAGATCGAAAAGCCCCCAAATCTCGGTGGACGTAATCGTTGAAAATTCTATAATCACATCCTCCTGGATTTACCTGTCTTTTGGGCTGGGGAATTCTCTCATTCTTTAAAGGCACGACCTGTGGTAGTAGTTCCGGAAGTCGAATAATATTTTCCTTTTGTAAAGAAATCCAACGCTCCCTCATTTCATAGATTTAGTTGTGCGCCTTGCAATCGTGGTAAGTCTTGTACCATTTCTCACTTTCGATCGCTAGTCTTAGCTGTTTGGGATGGCATGAGTACGTTATCAAATTTATTAAAATCTGGTGGCCTTATTATTCCCTAGATTGGCTTGTTTAGCATCTATTTGAACCACACATCCTTAATCGGTTGACGTCGACCCGAACATTGCTCTTCTTTATATTTTAATTTGCCACATTCGTAATATATCACAACTCTTTCTTTAGATCCATTTAGTAGTATATGTTGTTGTTTCTTATAAAATTATTTCATCCATTGAGTTGGTATGTCTATAATCTCACTCTTCACGTATAGTTATTTTTCATATGAATTTGCTAGTTTCGTAATTGTTTATCTCTTATTACATCATAATTGCCTTCTTTCCATTTGGTTTCGAGGTGGTGGTGGTTGTATTATTCATATTTCTTCTCTAAACTTGTCATGAGACTCAGCCACCTGTCTGATGAATGACATTAGTTGTGAGATCGGGTCAAATGTCTGATCCAGAACCTATATTGTCTCTTTTGCATTTTGGGTTCTCCCTCATCTACTCCTCTCGCTTGTTTATTCGTAATAAGGAACTTATCAGAATAAGGCCAAAACCGCTTTTACGTAACTATGAATTGCTACCATAGCTTGAAACTTAGTAATGGACTCCATTTCCATTATTAATAGAACAAACCAAGAATCCTACCCTAGGCTTACTAGGCTCTATAGACTTCTAGATACTGAAGAACTCGTAATTCCAATACAGAATTACTAATGAGCTCGAATACCAAATTCCTAGTGACACTCTATGATTACCGATCTAATATTTGTGGTATCAGCTAACTCTCCAAAACATAACAGATCTGTATCCCATACGGATCAAATGCTATGCTTTTATACCATCTGTGGCACCTCACCAAATGCTAACACAAAGCCCCCTATCAGATCTCGAGACATAAGGTGGCGCCTCGAAATTTCGTCATAATCTCCTTTGTTTATGTTAGCATTCTAAGGTGTTCAACCTGCACCTGATAAAAAAAACATACAATCCTTCATATATACATACAAAATATATTACTAGCAGAAGCCTATATACATCTAATAACGTATGATATATCAGAGTACGGAAGGAAAAATAAAATACAACATTATACAAAACTCCTCACTCTAACAGAAGTCCTAACACTCAAGACAAAATCTATAAGACTACTTGGAGGAATTGATACCATTAGGGGCGTACAACCCCAGTACTTACAAGGTAACGGATTCTGATTGTCTATCTGACCCACCAGATGATCCTCACTTATGAACTATATCTGTCTCGCCAAACTCTGAATCTGAAATTAAAAAAAAAATGGAGAAGAAAAGGGTGAATAACAAAAGTTACCTAGTAAGGAAGTAAATAATTTATGCCAATAACTTCTCCTAACATTAACGAATAAACATACTAAATCATTTAAAAATACAGAATTTTACAAAAGAAACTACGATTAACTGGTACATATAGCCAGGGATTAGCAACTAAACATTTTAAAACTCACATTACATTGATCAACAGTACTCACTATAACATTATCTTTTTATATAAATCTAATTAATCAAATGGAAACATTAAACATACATTTCAATTTATATATTAAAATAAGACAACATATACATAATACACAGTGGTAGAGTAGTGGAATTAGAGCGTTGGGATTCACGACTGGATTGCTCCCAGGCAGGAGATGATGTTTCATAATAAAGTATTAGTTTCTGATTTTGTGGCTGTCGCTGTTTACCACACTTGTGGGACTATTTATTCGGCTCAGGTTGACAGTTTGACGTGATCGTAAGCAATGAGTCTCTTTTCGATGTGTCAGAACGTTCGACTACTATGGATTGTTAGTGATCACTGATCAATCATCTTCGTCTATGCTTATCAGGCGTGCATGTGATTCCCAAATAAACAAACCATTCGTATACGACCACCTTTATAGAGGAATCAACCGGATTCCAATTGTGACTCCACTCTAATACGCGTCCCATACCACGTATGAACTTGGTGGTCCCTATCGTACATCCCAGGATAGTACACCACTCCGGATGATATGATGCACTATCCCTTCAGGCATTCACAGACTCTTTAACAACTCATAAAATAGCTATATATATATATAGATATTATTTTTATTTGAAATCAAAAGAAAAATTAACAATACAAGATTGATAATGGATATCTAGTTTCCTACCATGCAAGTGTGGCCACCTGGCCTAAAATATATTATAGAACGGAAAAGTAAACAACGCCTCACGCTAACAGAAAGTAAATAAACATGCAACCAGTAATATTATCCCTGGATACCCGTTCACCAACCTACACGCAACACAATAATATAAATGCAGATATCACCCATCGGGTGTGATTATGACATTTTACCATTTTCATACCCTTTTTCCCTTTTTCTGAATTTTACAATTTTCAATCTCTCAAACAAAATATCCACTTTCTGATATTCATCAACTCAATATGAGTTAATTGAATATTAAGTCATTTTTCCAATTATGAAATGTATTTTTATCAATAACATTGAAAAAGTACAAAACTTAGATCAAAATGGGGTCCGAGCGGTGCATATGACCCAACTGACATAAATAACCTATTGAAATATCCTACCCACGTATAATTTGTTATAAAATACAATTAAACATATCAAATATTCAAATTTTGGCGTGAATTTGAAATAACTAATTGAATTCTATATATTTGGAAACTCACTACAAAATTTTAATAAAATTGTAAATGCAATTTTCACAATCTACGATTACTAATAGAAATTGAGAGTTCCTTACAAGCTCTAGGTGATGAAATTGAAATATGTGCATGAAAATCATGGCGATTGGCGCAAAAATCTAGATGGTTCAAACTTCGAGGTGACTTATTTTTGAGTTTGACCCGGTGGTTTCGAAAATCTCGAATCTATTGTCTTTTCTCCCTTCTGCGACGGAGGACGGTTTGATCCCGAAACGAATGAAATCCAAGGTCAAAGTTTCGAAACCCCCATATATAAATGCGGTTGATTTTTTACGATACGGGATGAAAAAGAAAGTGAAACGAAAAAGGGTTGGGTGGGTTTTGTAGAGAACGTGGTTGGGGACGTTTCTCCATTTTGCGTTGGTCGTCGACGGTGAGCCGTTTGTCGTGAATCTGAGGTTGAAAATCGGTAAAAAATGAAAATATTTCATTTAAAAGTCACGGGTTTGGTTGGGGAAGACAATGAATATAAATTAAAAAAATTTATTTATATAAATTTTGGGACGAAATTGGTATTTTGCCTATTGTTTTAATCGACGATAACTTGACCATCTGGACTCCCAAAGTGACGAATGAATACTCTATTTTGTCTAATTTTTTATTTCGGATTTAATGATATATTCAATTTCTACAAATTCTATCTTTAACAAAAGTTTACATTTTTGGCCTGAGGTGACCCCTAAAATTGACGTCATTTTTATTTTTGATGACAATTCGACTTCTTGAACTCCAAAAATGACAAATGAATAGTCCATGTTAAATAATTTTTTGTTATAAACCCAATGGTATAATCAAATCTTAATAATTCTTACTCTAGCAAAAATTCACTATTTTAGCTTGGTCCGACTCGGTAATCGAGGATTTTGCAAATTTTATATTCGGACTCGCACTTGAGTGTGCTTACAAGCTAAAGTATATTTTTTGATCATTTTGAATCTAATGATGAGATCAGATTTTCTTAAAAATGATCATAAACCTCCAAAAGTTTTACCCCGAAGTCCCACTTTCAAGATTTTCTCAAAATTCCACAATTTTTTCTCGAGATTTCAAATCGAAAATCGAGGTTTTACAATTCAATTCGATTTGTAATTTTGAATTATGAACAATGTATAATCAAAAATAGAGAAACCAGGTGGTGATGTCAGGTTATCCTATAGATAGTCGAAAAAATGCACAGTTCTCATTCCCACGATGAGGGAGCCCAATGTTCTCAATCTTTGACTGTACATTGTACAGTAATTGATGTGTGTGTGTGCATGTGTAAGTTAAAGAAAAGCATACACGAATACCCGATAACATTCGATTATAAATTTATAAATTAGATTTTCGAATACCCGATAATATTCGATTCGATTTATCAAATTTTTTTATAAATTTTTTTATAAATTTATAAATTAGATTATCGAATACCCTATAATATTCAATTTATAAATTTTTTTTAATATAAATTTATAAATTAGATTGTCAAATACCAGATAATATTCAATTTATAACTTTTTTTTATAAATTCATAAATTAGATTGTCAAATACTCGATAACATTCGATTCGATTTATATTTTTTTATAAATTTAAATAGATTATCGAATACATGATAACATTCGATTCAATTAAATTTTTTTTTTTCATCCAACATAAATTAGATTATCGAATACCTGATAACATTCAATTCGATTTATAAATTTGTTTTACAAATATATATATATATTAGATTATCAAATACCATAACATTCGATTTAAAAAAAAAAAAAAACTATTACACATTTATAAATTAGATTATCAAATACCATAACATTCGATTTTATTTATAAATTATCGAATACCTGATGACATTCGATTCGATTTATTAAAAAAAATAGAACTTATCGAATACCTAATAACATTCGATTCAATTTGTAAATTTTTTTTATTATAAATTATCGAATACCCGATAACATTCGATTCAATTTCTAAAAAAGCTCCAATTTCTGTTTAAAAAATGTAAAATCTACAAGAACTCCACAACTTACATCTTCGATTCAATTCGAATAAATTCTAAAAATCTACAATAACTCCACAACTTGATAACATTCGATTCAATTTTAAAAAAAGCTTCAAGTTCTACAAGAACTCCACAACCCACAGATTATGAAAAAAATTAACGAATCAAACAAAGAATTGGACTAAAAAACCTTCAAAGATCAATGCTAAAAATCCTTCAAATATTTGAAAAATCATACATTTTTGTGATGTAAAACAGATTTGGAACGAATGTTTGGTTTACCTTACCATCGATCAAAAATAGTAAATATTTGTCGTCGATCAGAAATCGTCAATCGTCAATGGTAATGGATGTTGTTGAAGGCTTGTCTGAGTTTGTCATTGATCATGTGTTTGCTGTTGATCGCGTGTTTGTCAGCGGAACTACCAGCGAAATCGTCAATGTTGTCGTCGATCGCGTGTTTGCCGTCGATCAGAAATATTAACTGGTTGTCGTTGATCGGAGCTACCAATGAAACGGTAATGGCTGCTATGAGGGTTAGGGTTAGGGGTGTGAGGCTCTGCCGAGAAGAAAGGGGTATAGATTCGATGAGGATATGACTTGCAAATTAATCGAAGTATAAGGGACATTTTGATAAATACCCATGAGCCGTTTTTCGGTAAAAAATTCTCCCGCAAATGCGATTTGGAAAAGTAATTATTATCTACTTTTAATATTTGCATTTAAAAATGCAAAAATGTGACGCAACTTTTGTATTAAACGGTAATCACAAAAAAAAAATTGGATTATTAACGCAAAAGCGCAAAAATGCATTTTTAGAATTAGTAGCAAACACCCACATAGTGTTTTACTAGGTTCCAAACTTCCAAGATCATTTTAGTACATGTTTTTTTTGTTGTTAAATTATGAAAATGGATGTCTCATGGATTTATGACATTTTGAGTACAAAACGAGATTGAGAAATGTAAAAGTTATTTTGGACATTTTGTAAAAAAAAAAGTATTTCTCTACAAAATTTACATCCACCTAGTAAGGGATGATTTCTAAGGCTTTAAAGTGTAAAATATCTCCTAACAACTCTGAAAAAAAATCATAAATCATAAACAAAATCTTTTAGAACATTACTCATCATTGGAAAACCATTGCGACAGGTGACAAATTGATAAATCAAGACGATGCAAAAATAGAGTGTCTATAAATGGTTCTTGTTAGTCTATAGATGATTCTTGTGGTATGCATATAACACACATTTAGCAACTAAACATAAAATTCCTAGGAAAAAGTAACATTTTGCAATGATACAATGAGCGTGGCTAGTATTTGGGGATGAATTGGTGTTTGCTGGAAAAAACTTATAATACATATTTAACAAAGAAATTCAAAATTTGTGGTAGAAAAGATAGTTTCACAACAAAATAAGGTTTGTGGTAAAAAACTTACAACTCATATTTTGTGAAAAAATATAAATTTCGTGGCAAAAGGTAACCTTTTGCAACAAACCAATGATCATGGTTAAAAAATTATTTTTAACTATTTTATCATTATATTTAGCGATGAAATGGTGTTTGTGGAAAATAACCCATCATATGTATTTAGCGATGAAGTTAAAATTTGTGGCCAAAAGTAATATTTTGTAACGAACAAATGTTTGTGGTTAACCCCAAGGGGTTAGCCTAATGGAAAACCAAGCCTTGATAAGCTCCTCAGGATGCGTAGGTCAAGTGTTTGAAACCCCATGAAACAATGAATTCCTTGGGGCCACCCTCTAGGGTCCGGTTGAGCCTTGACTCAACTTGTTGCATGTAGGACTTTTCGAGGGGGCAGTGCATGTGATTAGTCCCAAATGGTGAGGAGATAAGCAAAAAAATTGTCCGTGGTTAAAAGTTATGTTAGTTGTAGACACCCCAATTTGAACGGACCCCTACTTGAAAAGGTCCAAAAATACCGATTTTCCAAATAAATGGGTCAAAGTCATTGAAAAGTGACATTTTGATCAAACCAAAGCCCCTAAGACCTCCTAATGGTTTAGGGGGCCCACTAAAAGGACTCACCCTACCTTACGCTTTCCCAATATTCGCCGCTCCGCTTTCAAAACCAAAAATGCCAAATTGTTTTAAAAAATTCACCAACGGGCCTAAAAAATCCGAGTTGCCAGCACATGTCATTTTGATTAATCAAATAATTTTAAAACTTAAAAAAAAAAAATTGATAAAATTAAAATGAGACTTGGCACACCTATCACTTCCTCTACCCTCATCGTTCCATCTCCAAATCCGAAAAAACCTAAGCCCATCTAAGGCTTACGAACCTGCAAGTCACCTAAAATGTATTTCTCTTATTATCTCTTAACTTAAATACAATCCCATATCATCTTAAAAACTAAAACGTATCCACCCTCCCAAATCTAATCCAAAATGATCCCAACCAATTCCTAAAACTCAAAACCTATCCTAAAAACCAAGCCTAATGCCCTAAAGCCCAAACCCATATCCAATTCATATCTAACCCATAAACTACAACCCACATCAACCAATCACTCTTTTATCATCAAATGGTGACACATGTCATCAACCCATCTCACCTCCCTCATTAAACTACCCACTCATCACCTTTCTCTAAAAAATTAACTACTCACATTACCTTTTCTCTTACAAAACACATCAACCCACACCCTCCCCTAACCTACCCTCATTACTCCCTATAACCTTCATTCTCTCAAATCAAACATCTCCAACCCATACCTCCCCTAACCTACCCTCATTATTCTCTATAAACCTCTATTATCTCAAATCAAACACCTCTAACCCACACCTCCCCCTAACCTACTATCATCATACCTCCCCCTAATCTACCATCATCATTCCCTATAAATTCATCTCTATAACTTAAACCTACACCCATCCTCTGAAATCAAACACTCATTCTCTCCAATCAATTTATCTAAACCTCTAATCTCCACATATCTTGTCACATGTCACCATCTCCCTCACCCTCCTAAAACCTAATTAAAACCCACTCCCTTCAACTCACTAAACACTCAACCATCACCTTACACCCTCTATTCTCTTCAATCAAACACCACTCAATCAATCAACCACCCTCTTAACACCCATCATCTTACCTCACCAAACACTCCACCCAAATAGTTTGGATAAGATCTAAATTATTTGGATTAAAACACAACCCATTTACCTCCATTATATAATTACTCCTCTCCAACTCAAAATTTCATACCCCCCACCTTTAAAACATGTGTCATTCTCTACTCTCTCACACTTTACTCCATTATATCCCTAAAGTACTATCCCAACACCTATAAATACCCCTTTCTTCTCTTAAAAATAGACCCACTTCTCATCACAAAAATCTTACTAATTCTCATTTACCAAGTCTCTCACAAAAATACATAATCAATCCAATTCTCTCATCATCTCTTCTTTACTCTTTCAATTACACAAGAAAAAAAAAGTGACATTTTCCTAAATCACTAAGGATTCAAGAAGACATAAAAGAAAAAGGAAAAAAGAAAAGAAAATCCACTTTGTTACACACTTGTAAGGGGGTCGATGAAAAAAAATGAAAAATGAAAAATTGCACGTGCACTTGCGAGCATAGCCCCATTGCACGACCACCCCACCCTCAATGTATTTAGTCTCGATGCTTAGTTGTTTTACGACTTGAGATCGTTATTTCAAGTGTCGGGGATGAACATATCAAATCCGATCACCAACCAACGACGTGTGTACTCCGGTATGCATCAAGGTTTGAAGATCGGGTAGCCGTGAAACCACCTATTAGACTCATGCATGTGCCCGATTAGATGAGTTAGGACACGTGTTCTCAAACTCGTATCAACCCCCAAACAAAATTGTAATTGTCTAAGTATTGCCGAACCTCGAAACCCAAGTTGTAAGCCCATGAAAGCAAGTTGTATAGGCTTAGGTGTATTTCTTTTTCTTTACTTTTTCCCTTTGGTAAGAGGGGAAAATTCAATTTTTTTTAGTCATGCATATCATCAAAAAGCAAAAAAAAATAAAAATAAAAAGAACAAAAAAAAATGTTTTTTATTAGCCCAAGCCAAAAACCAAAGGCAATGTGCCTCATTTTGGGCTAACAAACTTTAAAAAGAAATAAAAAATTTTAGCCAAAAGTTGTATTGGTCCGTATTTCAGGCATGGATAGGTGTAAAATACCCATATCCGTACTTGAAATACGGATATATATTTATTAAAAAAAAGAAAATTTTGCTCATTCGATTATTGAAATCAGTCTTAACAACTTTTTTTCTAGAGTTTATTTTTATTTTGAATTTTAAAGCCTCAAAATGTTTAAATGGATCGTTTTTATAATTAAGTTTAGGGCGTACCACTTGTCATAATTTTTAATAGGATTTCGATTCTCTTAAGTGTCCATTTGCGGTAGAAATTGAGTCCACCTATTCTCTACCAAAACTCAAGATGGCACTATCAATCATGATCAAATCCATCAACGGGGTCAGCTCAAATCGGATCCATGACCTGTAACCACTCCGAACTGGGTCCATGACCCACATCCATTCAAAATAGGTCTATGACCCATATCCGCTTCAAATGGATCTACGACCTATATCTACTTCAAAAAATAGGTCCACGACCCAGATCCATTTCAAATGGGTCCACAACCCAAATGTGACCCATATCCATTTCAATTGGGTTCATAACCCAGATCCATTTCAATTGGGTCTACAACCCAGATCTAACCCATATCAAAATCAGATTGGGCCCCGACCTGTATCCATCCAAACCGGGTCTACAACCTGTATCCACTTAGACCGGATTCACGACCCAGATCCATTTCAACTGGGTCCACAACCCAGATCCATTTCAATTGGGTTCACGACCTAGATCTATCTCAACTTGGTCCACGACCCAGATTTATTTCAACTGGGTCCACCCCCCATATGCATTTCAACTGGGTCCACGACCCAGATCCATTTCAACCGGGTCCACGACCCGTATCCATTTTAAGTTGGTCCACTACCCAAATCCACTACAAACCAAGTCCACGACCCATATTGAAGCAAGTCCATGATCCATTTATGATTTAACAAGACTAACAACCAATCAATCAACTCAAATGAATTCAATCTTTTTCAAAACAAAAAAAAAGATTTAAAAGCACCCATTATAATCCTTCATCAAATTCGGTGCCTAGAAACGATCTTGCCCTGTTGACACGAGGGGGATAGACTACGTCTATTCAAGGAAATGAGGTGATTTAAAAGTGTCCCTGCCAAAGTATTGTGCGCCGCTTCTTCCCTGGGGATTTGACTGGCTGACCTTGGTTTCATAGAACTAAATTGGAAGCTAACAAAAAAATGTGGATTCTTCCAACCTGATTTGCTCATAAAAATCTGATTTTTCAAAATATTTATCAACTTCGTGTTGATACTAACTTCGTGCTGATGAAAATACGATTTCAAAACATTTTACCAACTTCGTGTCGATGCCAGCTTCGTGCTGATGAAATCACTTTTTTAAATATTTTATCGACTCTGTATCGATGCCAGCTTCATGCTGATGTAATTATTTCTTCAAAATATTTTACCGACTTCATGTCAATGCCAGTTCTGTGCTGATGAAATCATTTTTAAATATTTTACCGACTCAATGTCGATGCTAGCTTCGTGCTGATGAAGTCGTTTTTAAATATTTTACCAACTCCATGTTGATGCCAGTTCCGTGCTGATGTAATCCCGTTTTCAAAACATTATACCGATTCCGGGTCGATTCCATCTCCGTGCTGATGAAATCGCTTTTAAATTTATACTGACTCCGTGTCAATGCCAGCTTCGTGCGGATGAACCCTCTCTTTCAAAACCAATCTAGCTCCGTGCTGATGCCAACTCCATGTTGATGCCAGCCCCGTGATGAGATAATTATTTTCCAAACACAATCCAGCTCCGCGCTGATGCCAACTCCTTGTTGATGCCGGCTCCGTGCCGAGAAATCCTTTGTTTTAAAACTCGTTTACCTTATAACAAATAACTTATCTTGACTTAATAAAATATCATGCGTTTTCTTCTTGTAAACAAAGATAGTAACGTTTGGTCTTCTGTACCCACAGGTGGCCAAACAAAAGAAATATAAGCAGCCAAAGGTACCTCCTTATTTTCTCAGATCTTCCACCTTCACCATGAGTTCTTCCGAACCAGCACAACCTACAACAGCCGAAACGTCAGATGTCGATCCCAGAATAACAACACTATTGAAAATGATTGAGAGGCAAGAAAAGATGTTGAGTGTTGTGTTACCCAACGCCATATCATACAAGCCCAAACAATGCAATACCCTACGTCAGGGTCAAATCAGGATCTACCTGAGCAACCTCCGCAAGGACCACTGACCACTATGCCTCCCGTAGTTTCGGAATATCAAGGGCCCCCACTCTATATTCCACAGAATCGACCACCCCTTGTGGTCATTCCGGGTGACGAATGCGAGTACAGGGCCACAAAGGCCAAAAGTACAACATATGAAAAATTGGCTCAACAAATCGAGTTTCTACAATAAGAAATAAGGAGGATGAAAGGCCTCAATACTATGAGTGGAACTCGATTCAAGGACCTCTGTTTTTACCCCAATGTTCAATTACTGGCCAAGTTCAAGTGTTTGGAGTTCGAAAAGTATAACGAAGTGGGGTGCCCACTATCACACTTGAAATTATATTGTGGATCTATGTGCCAATATGGCGAGGACGACAGGCTATTGGTACAGTTGTTCCAAATAAGCTTAATGGGGCATGTACTCAAATGGTTCTTCGGGTTGGATCACACTCTCATTAAGAATTGGCAAGACCTGGTAACATGTTCTGGCAAAATTACCAATTCAATACGGATGTTGGTCTAGATCGGAACGACATGGCTAAGATGACAAGGAAATAGAGAGAAATAGTGAAAAAATATGCACAGAGGTGACGAGAGTCAGCCTTACAAGTAAGGTCTATAATAATCGAGCAAGAGATGAATACCACGTTTATCTTGACACTAGGGCACGTCTTCTATACTTATTTGGTAGGGCATACTACAGGAACATTCTTGAATCTGGTATAAGTAGTAGATCAAGTAGAGGACGGGATCAGAACTAGTCTGATATTGACTTTACAAGCTTAGGGGCAGCAGTAGGGTCCCCTCTAAGAAAAAACCAGTGTCGGTAGTGATGAAGAGAGAAGAAAACAGGTTAACAACGTACAACCAAACCGACCCTCTTCATTCAAGCACCAACACCAAGACCACAAGCTCTGTCAACTTCTTAGGCTCCGACACTTCCACCAGTCTGGACCCCTACACCTCAGAACCCATTTCGACCAAATCCTTCACCAGTCGCACAATAGGCACCACAATATGAGCAGGGTTAGGAAGCACGGCCTAACAATGTTAATAGAGTCTTTACTAGGTTACCAATGACGTTATCAAAATTACTTCCGATCTTGCTTAGGGAAGAGTACCTTGTTAAATGACAGCCAAATTCAGAAGTTGAAGAGGACCAGGGTACAATCCTAGCTTATTTTGTGAATTTCACATGGGAGCTCTAGGGCACTCTACAGATCAATGCTGGCAGCTCAAGCACCAAGTGCAGAATCTAATAGACAAGAAAGCACTCATACTAGATGGACCAGCGAATCCAAATCAATAACAAAATATCAACCAAAACCCCCTACCTACTCATAATAGAGGGGGAAGTAGGCACAGAGTAAATGTCATTCTTGGAAACTCGATTTTAATCCATCAATTTTGATAACTCCGGTCGGGTTGAAGGTTAGAATCCATTTAACCCAGGGATCAGAAATACCAACAGTTAGCACATTCAACAAATATCCAACAAACCCACATCGAAATGTACGAACGCAACTAAGAATGGCCAACCTCACCCTCCATCCAACTCATCAAGATCCCAATGCTACCACTCGACCACCTCTCATCATACCTTACACATTGCCAAGTCCTCAAAATATGACTCGACCCCCCTTCATATACCATACACCTCATCCTCACGTCTACCACTCGTCATTCCATACACTCCATCAACTCCTCATGTAACTCCTCTTATCACCACCACACCACCACCCCTCATTCTCAGTGTAAAGCCTGATCCACCTCCAATGACCATACACTCACCTAAACCATTCCCGTATAGCTTCAAAACCAAGTAGTTTTATGGAGCTATGAGACCACTATCACCACAACCGTAGGGGTTGAGACCATGAAAAAGGCAATGGTGGCCAATATTGACTATATGACAAGAGCAGGGAGGTGTTGTAGACACCCTATTTTTGCATCCGCCTGATTAATCAACTCGTCAATCCGATTACAATGATTCCCAATGATGGATGTGTATTCCATTGCTTTACTTTGTTACGAGATGTGTTTCAGAAATCCGGATGAGGTATCTCGAATTGACAAAACCTTAGAAACCATGCTACGCTAGGAAAATACGACCTAGAAACATAGAAATCATCATCTTGTAGATCAAAAAGAAATTTCACGATAAAAATCACTAAAAAATTAATGAAATTACTAAAATACCCCTAATATCAAAATAACCCTAGAGCCTACATTACGCTTAGGAAAACTTTCTCAAACACATAAAATAACAAATCGGAATCAATAAATCATTTCACCAATTTTAACAAATTTTGACAAAATTACGAAAATGCCCCTCATAAAGTTCACGACCATTTTACATAAATTTTCATAATGACACAAACCAACATTCTCATTGAATTCCTTACGAAAAATCGATTCTAAAACATCCTAAAACATTAAAAACCGACTTGAAACGTGAAAAGTCCTCTCCGGGGGCAAAACGGTAATTTCACAATTTTCATAATTAAAAAAATTCGAAATTAATAAATAAAATATTAAATAATTAAAGTGAAACATTAATGAAATTAATTTAAAATTTTGAACATAAAAAATTGATTAATCGGACTCTCAGGCAAAATTGTTGAGGGTTCGTGGGATATTTCTTTAAGGACCCCTCCATTTGGGGGTCCAAAGAATTAAAGAAATAATGGAAGGGGGTTCTCAAAAAATTAAAAGTAAATCAAGCAAGACTGAAGTCAAGGTATTAAAGTCAATCAAGTTAGACTAAAGTCAAAATTAAAGTCAATTAAGCAAGACTGAAGTCAAGATATTAAAAGTCAATCAATTAAGACTGAAGTCAAAACAATAAAAGTCAATCAAATAAGACCAAAAGTCATAATAGAATTCTAATTAAATAATAACTCTATCTAATAGAGTTCTAACTTAAAAATAATTCTACCTAAAACAATTTGAATTAACACAATTCTACCTAAAACAATTCTAACTTAAACACAATTCTACCTAAAACAATTTTAACTAAAACACAACTCTAATTAAAAGATCTCTAATTAAACACTAACTCTATCCAAATCAACCTTAAAAAAATTCTATAAATAGAGGTGCTCATACCCTATTTTCGTATAAAATTATAAACCTTAAGAGAAGTAGGTCTAGAAGCTCCCCTAGCCCCTCATAAACCCTAGTTTTGGAGCCCCAACTCCTTAACTAACATCCCTCCTTCAATTTTAGTCTAGAAAACACCCAAAAGCCTTCTAAAAACACCCCCAAATCCGCAACGAACTTGAAGAGTTCAGATTCAAAAGCAAGGAGATACCTTACCTCGGAGATCCGAAGCCAAATCCGAAAACAGAACGAAGCAAGGGAGCACGGTACAAGGAGCTCTTTTTGTCAGATCTAAGGGAACCAAGTCCTTGCCATCGGAAAGGCAAATTTTTATTTTTATTTATTTTTTATCTAGGTTTTAGCAATGTAATTTACTTGGGAGTTAGTAGAGACCGGCTTTGGCCGGGCGGGGTTGGTGCCTAACACCTTCCAATCCCGTAACATGATCCCCGAACTTAGTTTTTTCTTTTGGTTTTAGATTAGTTTTTATCCGTTTAGAGTCACTGATCGGTTCCTAGACCGTAATAACTAGGTGGCGACTCCCAAACCTCAAGGGTCAAAAGCGGATCCGCGCACCCCGCGGATTGAGGGCGCTTTCAGTGGCGACTCCACTGGGGACATTGAGGATCAGACTTGAAAATCCCCAAGTATGGGAGCATTGCGAGGATGACCTAGTTTATTTTATTTTTTAGTTCGATTTGTTATACTTCTTTGGTCGTTTATTTTATTTTGGTGCAATTGTGGATTATTTGTTTGAACTTTGAGTATGTTGTTTTAGCGTGTTATTTTCTATGGTCCAATCGATGGTTGTTTAGAATAACCCTAAATGATTAAGGAGATCGAGAGGTTTAATTGAGGACGGGATAGTGACTAATGGATTTTGAAGTTTTTTTTTTACTTTTATTTTTGTTGTTTTAGGGGTTTGTCTTCAAGCAATTTTTTTTTTCTTTTTTTTTAAGTAGATGCGATGCCTCTATCAACAACTCGTTTATTTTTAAATAAGCAAGTGATGTGATGATGGATTTGATTTAAAAAAAAAAAAAAAAAAAAAAAAATTTTTTTTTAGCTATGCTGCCATGGACAGCAACTAAAAAATAGAGTTTTTAATAGCAACAGTATGCTGATGTATTCGGGGTACCACGAATAAGAGTTTCCGTTTTATCTTTTCACACCCCTTTAATGGCTACAAGGTGTTGGTGTGCCATAAATAAAGTCCTTTGTTTTTCTTTCACCACATCATCTTCTCAAATCAATTTATACCCAGTTTCATCATCTTCAACTAGAAGACCGAATTTCTCTCTTGACTAGATCGGCTAAAATCTCAGCCTGATCAATTTGGAACTCTTGATGAAAGCGTCGATCTCTCCTGATATAAATTTTAGAATTATCAGCCCCGTTTGAAACCGACCCGAGTTTGACGATTTCAGCAAATCGTTCTTCGTCTGTCAAATAACTTCATGGGTTCTGACCGGTGGAAAATATTTCATTCAAAATGGAAAGGTGGGATTTCAATCGAAGGAATTTTGCTATATTAACGTGCGCTGTTTTTTTTTTTTTTTTTTTAAAAAAAACCTGCACTGCCAAGCATGGAGTACTGACAACAAAAACGTTGTTTTCCTTCTTCTATCTCCTTCTTACATGGGCTGAGAAGGCAGCAACCCCACGATAACAGCAAAAGAGAGAGAGAGAGAGATAGAGAGAAAGAGGAATTCGATCTCTTTCTTTGAAATTTGATTAGGTCTCTGTCGATCTGACCATCATCTGCAAATTTATGCCTGAAATAATTTAGATCTGATGAGAGAACTTGGGAAATCGCTTCTTTAACTTGAAGATTTCTGCTGGAATTTCATGTTGGATTCTTGGAAATCAGTTTTTTTCTTTCTCCAATTTTTGTATAAATATTTTGCTGGACTAAACATGGTAGCTGGTCGTTGGATTCTGATTCTAATGGATCAGATCTCACTTGTTAACGCAACAAACCTTCACGATCTTTTAAGAATTAGAGAAGAAGACGACATTTACAGATTGAGAGACTACATCGCTCATCATCTCCGTTTTCATTCTCTGATTCGGAGTAGTTCATGCGTTGGGTTCAACTTTGTTCAATTTCTTTTGCGATTTTTCTACCTATTTCTAAAAAATTCGCTCACTTTTTTGGTGATCTTGAAGAGACCAAGTTTCGATCTTGGAGAAGTTTGATTAACTTCAATTCTGTCTAAGGAAAAATCAGGAGATTCAATTCGATTTTTTTTCTTTTCTTCAAAAACTAACCCAATCCCATATCTGATTTGGTGTTTGAAATAAAGGAGGCCTAAATCCAAGTCCGAGTCAAACTCGATCAAGCTGAGTTAGCTAAGTTACATGTTTGCATTGTACCTCACGAGTTGTTTGAAAAGAAACCAAATAAAAATTGGGTGAGTTCGTCCTTTAGCAGCAAGGGTATAAAATAGCAAAAATATTAATAAGTGTGTGTGCTGTCTTAAAAAAATAAAAAAAATAAAAAATCTGTTTGTTTGGATTTAAAAAAAAAAAAAAAAAATTTTTGCTTGTTACAATGTTGGATCTGATGATTATTCTTTTTGTTATACCCATTGATTGCCCATCTAATATGCTATGATTTCTATAGATATATTTTTGATATGCTTGCTTTGATTTTGATCTCGATGCTATGAATTGTGTATACTTTAATTAAGTATTAATGTGAGATCCATATTGTGATGGTCTGATTTGGCCCATGGGCCCATTTATCTGAAAAAGGCCCCGGGCACACCCAACCCTTGCTTTGCAAACACCACATGCACGTTTATTGCTTTACTCACTTACACGTCCCATTTAGCCAACGTGACACTAGTGCGTGGCCCGGTCTCTTCGGAGATGCGACGTCATTCATGAAACCCACAACTCCAGTCACGTACCTTAGGGTATATCGAACTGGGGCATCAATACCGTCTGATCAGGTGATTCTGAGAGACATATTGATGCACCCATGCTGGGGTGACTTGAGCCTTTGTCCTATTGTAAGCCACACAGTCACATGTCCCGATTGCCAACGTAGTACTAGTACGTGGTCGGTCCCCTCGTGGGATGCCAAATCATTTATGAAAGCTACAACTCTTGACTCGTACCCGTAGGTATAAAAGGTAATCTAAGTATATCAATTGCACTTCTTGGTCAAAACCGGTGCCTAAGCAAGATCTTGCCCCGCTGTACCCTACTGTACGAGGGGGATAGACTACGTCTATTCTAGACGAGAGGTATTTAAGTGGGCCCTTGCTCAGCATTGTGCGCCACCTCTCAACTGGAGATCAAACTGGCTGTTTTTGGCTTCAGAGAAGTGAATTGAGGTTTTAGATTATCACCTATACGGTATATCAAACCAAGTCACCACGTATCGAAAGGTATATAGGTGTGCTTGGCCAAGGGAGGCCAGATAAAAATGCATTGCACGTAGTAAGCCTAGAGTCTAGAAACCTTCCCCATAGGTCACGACTCGAACTTATCGTGGGTGTTCCCGGGTTGTTTATTGAATGAATGCCTGTTGTTGGATGAATGTTTGTGAGTGATATGAATGTTGAGATCAAAGTGTATGGTTGTCCTCAATGATAAAAAATTTTCTTTTTGAAAATTAAAATGGGTGCACCGACCCAATAAAGAATCCATTTTTTGCAACAATTTATAATGACCCAGTCCATCTCGATCCAATAATCATGATGGTCGGGCCATTTAGATCAAAATGGAAATCAAATTCTTTTCTAAATTCGGGGTTCAACAACCCATTTTTAAAAAAGAGAAATGGTTTACAAAAGGAAAGTATTATCTAGAAGAAATGTTCTCTAAAAAATATATATATATTTTCCAGAAAAAGTGTTTCCATAAGAACAAGATTTTTCAAAAAAAAATGTTTTCTAGAAGAAAAGAGAATGAAGGAAAAATGATTTACAAATGATATATTCAATAAAATCTCAGGATTCTTAAAAATGTTATCAAGGGGTTAATACCGAAATTGACTAAATCTACCTTTGATGGGGTCATATAGGATTATCATTGCGCCCAAACTCAAGCGTCCACCTCCTAGTTAGAGTCGTAAGTCCAGTCAGTTAGAAAGAACCACAGTACCAAGTCAACAAGCAGAGATGGCTTCAGAATCTGAGCTCACAGAGATCCGTAAGATCTTGGCAGCCTTTGCCAATGATATCAACAATATAAAAGGCAAAGTGGAAATATTAGAACAGACATCGGAATCAACGGGAATTCCCCTAGATGACCTAAAGGGGAAAAATGTTGAAGAGAAACGTCCACGTGAAGTCTTCGAGCTCGACGGAGATGAAGAGTATGTTGATGAGAATCCGGCGTTATCTAATAGAATGTCTCAATTGGAGTCAGCAATGAAGAGTATAAAGGGTATTGATGAAATTGCAACAGGTATTGAAGCTTTAAATCGTATCCCTAGAATCCATTTGCCAGAGAAGTTTGTGATGCCTGAAATGGACAAGTTCAGTGGGACAGGGTGTGCAAAAACACATCTTAAGGTGTATGTTACCAACATGCGCAGTATGGGACTCAGCGACGAACAGATGACATTATTGTTCCAAAGGACTCTATCGGGATCAGCGTTACGTTGGTTAATGTCTCAAGATCTAGTTACTGTGGGTACATGGGAAAACATGTCAAAGGCCTTCTGGCATCAGTATAAATACAGTACTGAGATTGAGACCTCAAGAAGGGATTTGGAAGCAACTAAACAGAAAATGGGGAGACATTCACTGATTTCATTGGTCGCTGGAGGGCCAAGGCTGCACAAATGTGGGATAGACCTTCAGAAAAGAACAAGTGGCTATTATCTTAAAAAATCTCTCGCAAGGGTATGCCCGACATCTAGTTTCCCCATACCTTCCTACATTCGAGTCTCTATTGCAAGCTGGTAGCCAATTGGAAGATGCTTTCGCTTCCGGAATCCTTTCCAATCCTTCTGACAACAAGTTCAAAAAGCCTTTTACCAATTCTAAGTCTAGTACTGATCACGCCTATGTAGCCAATACGTCTACTACACCCGTCCAATCTACTATCTTGCCTAGTAACCAAGTTAACCCTAATCAACCTCGACCGCGTAGGAAATTCACCAATCTTGGATGCCTTTGAGCATTGTCCTTCAAAAACTATTAAGTAAAGGGCTCATTGCACCTCTCCAACCTCGACCTTTACCAAATCCACTCCCCACTTCTCACAATCCCAACCTATTTTGTGAGTTTCACCAAAATCCCGGTCATCTTACTGATCGTTGTGTCGCTCTTCGTCATACAGTTCAAGACCTCATCGACGCCAAAAAAATTACTGTCCCTGCCCCTGAGCAACCGAATGTTACTACCAACCCTCTACCCAGTTACCAACCTCCTCAGACTTTGAACATGGTATCCAATACTCAACTCTTGTTTGACCCAATCCTTCTCATCCGATCAGTCAATCATAAACCTCCTAGCCCTCCTTTTACCAAAGTGACGGTCCCTAATGAGGTTTTCACCACCAAATGCAGTCTTGGCCAAGAGAGAAGAAGTAAGTCTGAAGAATGCAAAGAATCTGAAGAAGAAAACTCAGTCTAACCGCTTGGAAATAGTTTCTCTCGAATTCTCAGTCTGTAATCAAGCCCGTTGTGGGTAATTGTCTTTAGTTGTTTATGAGTCTTGAGTCCGGTTCTTTCTATCAAGTTAGTAATCAAATCTGTCTTTTTATTTCTTATTTGGTTCTAGTCAAGTTAGTTTGTTGAGTCTGCAATGGTGTCAGTCGCCCCATCTAAATTTAATTGAATAAAGAAAATTTTTGAATACCTTGAGCGCATTAACGAGTTAACTAATAACTGGCTTCAAAGAGAAATTCCTCTAATAAGGAACCCCCTCTTGAATGAGAAGATAAATGTCTTGCTCGAGGAACTAAAGGTCATTGACCTCGGAACAAAAATAATTCCCAAGAAATTCATATTGGAACTAACTTATCCCCAGAGGATCACAAAGAGATGATGAATTTATTCAGAAAATTCAAAAGACTTGGTCCTATGAGGATATGTCAGTTAAATTTGGAGTGTTGTTCAACATGAAATATATACCCATCCTATGAGAACACCACATATACAAATCAGAATTGACTAACATAGTCAGAGGAGGGATAAAATGTATCAGTGCTGGAATTTTAAAATCGATGGAATAGTTGAAGCAGCTAGTAAAAATCTCAAGAGAATCATCGTGAAAATGTGTCAATCACACATCACACCGGGACTGGCCAGAGAAGTTACCATTCGCATTATGGACATATTACATTTCAATACAGTCTTCTACTAGAGTCACTCTAGTATGATATGGAAGCAATCTTACCGGTTAAAAGGAAAACCTGTATCTCAAGGTCTTGATGGAAGTTAATTTTTAGAAACAGATTGGATCTGTCAATGGAGAGGAGTCACTGCGTGTTTGAAAGAAAGTCAAAGTTCATCACTTATGAGTCAAGGATCTAAAGCATCAGACTACCCAAAAAAAAATTTGAATACTCTTCCTCGATTCTAGAAAGTTTGAACCCAATTGGAGAGATTCAATCATTAAAGAAATATTACCAGGAAAAGCTGTCAGACTTCAAGATCATGATGGAATATAATTACCAGAACCAACCAACCTTGACCAATCAAACGGTACTACATTTAAGGAGGCCATCTTGGCCGAATCAATTCTCCTGTTACCCAATTCAATATATCCTTTCTCACCCCTTTGCAACCTTTTCAAAAAGAAAAATTATGCCTTTTTCTTTCTTAGCCCGATCACCTAACCTAGGGGAGGGAAGTTTCGAACTACGTTTTGGTCTGATCCCAAAATTCTGGGGTACGTAGGCAACCTGAGAAGTTACTTCAGGCCCGATCACATAAAATAAAAAATATATAAATAAAAGTAGATTCCCCGACAAAGAAAAAATCTAAAAAGAAAAAAATTCAAAAGAAAAAATTGTCAAAGTGGGGAAGAAAATTCAAGAAAAGGGAAAATAATGCCACACAAGGGGCATTTGGGTTTTTGAGCCTCAAAATCCCTTTCTTTTTATACCTAGTCCTAAGCTTACCCATGAAAGTCCTCCTAAGTACCATGCGAGAAGTCAAGGAAGATAGCAAAGCATGATCAGACAGCAACTCCAAAAGTTCAAAGGGAAGAAGAAGAAAAAAAGCCTGCTAAGTTGAAAACCCGAAAAGGGCGACTTAGGCAAAAATTAAGGCAAGCTTGCAAGTTGAAATCTGAAAGGACGACCTTGACAACAATTAGAGCAAAGAAAAAAGAAAAAATTGTAAGCTCGCTAGATCGAAAACCTAAAAAGGCGATCTAGGCAAAAGCTAGAGCATGCTCGCTAGATTGAAAACCTGAATAGGCAATCTAGGCAAAACTTAGAGCTATCAAAAAATAAAAGAAAATCTCTGTTGAGTTGAGAAGCTGAAAAGGTAGCCCGTGCCGAAATATCAGAAGTCCGAATGATTAAGTTTCAATACCCAGGTTGAACCAATATAGACTCAGTGGATACAAGTATCTTGTCTATGATTGATCTGAAGAGTTTCATGTCCCTAAGTGAACCGACAGGGAGAAAGAACAAATTCTATGATGAATTTCAGAAAGAAATATTTTGTTCCAATTTCTTTGAGCCTGACTCAAAATCTTTAATATAAAAAGTCAAAGTTAAAAGTTAAACCTTTATTGCGCTTGCGGTAATCAAGGATTTCAAATTTTCATAACAAAGGCACTTCCTTTTTTCTAAAGAGTACAGTTTCCCCCCTTACACTAGGGGCATTTATTTTCAAATTATATTCAATTATCCCTAGTGCAATGTTCCTTGTCAAACTAGGGGCATTTTTGTTCTGATGCCTGGTCAATTTCAACCCCAAAGGATAAGGTTAACTTTGCATTAAAGGTTACCCTCTTGATAGCAATTTTGAAAACTCCTCAGATTCAAATAAAGTTAAAATATTTACCAGACCTTCATAAAATCCAACTTTTTATAAATAAAAAAAAAGTCAAATGCGAGGTTTATCCCCCGTTTGTTCCCTCAAAACTTAGTTCATTACTCTATCACTCTGAGTAAGTAGAGTAGAACTTCAAAAAAAAAAATTAAATTAGTTCATTACTCTTTCACCCCTGAGCAGGTAGAGTAGGACTCCCAAAAAAATTAGTTCATTACTCTTTCACTCCGAGTAGGTAGAGTAGAACTTCCCAAAATAATTAGTTTATTACTCTTTCACCCTGGGCAGGTAGAGTAGGACTCTCAAAAGCTTAGTTCATTACTCTTTCACTCCGCGGAGGTAGAGTAGAACTTCCCAAAATAATTAGTTTATTACTCTTTCACCTTCACCCTGGCAGGTAGAGTAGGACTCTCAAAAAGCTTAGTTCATTACTCTTTCACTCCGAGTAGGTAGAGTAGAACTTCCCAAAATAATTAGTTCATTACTCTTTCACCCTGGGCAGGTAGAGTAGGACTCTCAAAAAGCTTAGTTCATTACTCTTTCACTCCGAGTAGGTAGAGTAGAACTTCCCAAAATAATTAGTTCATTACTCTTTCACCCTGGGCAGGTAGAGTAGGACTCTCAAAAAGCTTAGTTCATTACTCTTTCACTCCGAGTAGGTAGAGTAGAACTTCCCAAAATAATTACTTCATTACTCTTTCACCCTGGGCAGGTAGAGTAGGACTCTCAAAAAGCTTAGTTCATTACTCTTTCACTCCGAGTAGGTAGAGTAGAACTTTCCAAAAAAAAAATTAGTTCATTACTCTTTCACCCGGGCAGGTAGAGTAGGACTCCTAAAAAATTAGTTCATTACTCTTTCACTCCGAGTAGGTAGAGTAGAACTTCCCAAAAAAATTAGTTCATTACTCTTTCACCCTGGGCAGGTAGAGTAGGACTTCTAAAAAGCCTAGTTCATTACTCTTTCACTCCGAGTAGGTAGAGTAGAACTTCCAAAAAAAAAAAAAAAGTTCATTACTCTTTCACTTCACTCCAGGTAGGTAGAGTAGAACTTCCCAAAAAAATTTAGTGCATTACTCTTTCACTCTGAGTAGGTAGAATAAGACTCTCAAAAAAATATAAATTTATTACTCTTTTACCTAGAGTAGGTAGAGTAGGACATTTAACTTTCCCTAACTTTTGCTCAAATTTGTCTCAAATATCATTCAAATTTTCTCGAGTTTTGTTTTACTCAATTTCACACAGTACATACACTTGCACTTTTTAGTCAGGGAGAATTCTCTAAAATTCAAGGATCTGACACTGTCAGTGAGAGTTTGCGCTCAAGGACCTGACAATCTTTTAATTCGGGGAGAGCTTTACCCTCAAGGATCCGAACACCTCGACGAATTGCTAAATCAGGCTGCAAAATGAACTGTCACTAGCTTTGGCATTCAGATATCGCACTATCTACCAAAATAGATTTCCTATCTAGTTTGCTTCAACCCTCTGCCAAAGAGGGGCATCTGTAGACACCCTATTTATGCATCCGCCTGATTAATCAACTCGTCAATCCGATTACAATGATTCCCAATGATGGATGTGTATTCCATTGCTTTACTTTGTTACGAGATGTGTTTCAGAAATCCGGATGAGGTATCTCGAATTGACAAAACCTTATAAACCACGCTACGCTAGGAAAATACGACCTAGAAACATAGAAATCATCATCTTGTAGATCAAAAAGAAATTTCACAATAAAATCACTAAAAAATTGATGAAATTACTAAAATACCCCTAATATCAAAATAACCCTAGAGCCTACATTACGCTTAAGAAAATTTTCTCAAACACATAAAATAACAAATCGGAATCAAATAAATCATTTCACCAATTTTAACAAATTTTGACAAAATTACGAAAATGCCCCTCATAAAGTTCACGACCATTTTACATAAACATTTTCATAAATGACACAAACCAACATTCTCATTGAATTCCTTACGAAAAATCGATTCTAAAACATCCTAAAACATTAAAAACCGACTTGAAACGTGAAAAGTCCTCTCCGGGGGCAAAACGGTAATTTCACAATTTTCATAATTAAAAAATTCGAAATTAATAAATAAAATATTAAATAATTAAAGTGAAACATTAATGAAATTAATTTAAAATTTTGAACCTAAAAAATCGATTAATCGGACTCTCAGGCAAAATTGTTGAGGGTTCGTGGGATATTTCTTTAAGGACCCCTCCATTTGGGGTCCAAAGAATTAAAGAAATAATGGAAGGGGGTTCTCAAAAAATTAAAAGTAAATCAAGCAAGACTGAAGTCAAGGTATTAAAGTCAATCAAGTTAGACTAAAGTCAAAATTAAAGTCAATTAAGCAAGACTGAAGTCAAGATATTAAAAGTCAATCAATTAAGACTGAAGTCAAAACAATAAAAGTCAATCAAATAAGACCAAAAGTCATAATAGAATTCTAATTAAATAATAACTCTATCTAATAGAGTTCTAACTTAAAATAAATTCTACCTAAAACAATTTGAATTAAAACACAATTCTACCTAAAAACAATTCTAACTTAAACACAATTCTACCTAAAACATTTTAACTAAAACACAACTCTAATTAAAAGATCTCTAATTAAACACTAACTCTATCCAAATCAACCTTAAAAAAATTCTATAAATAGAGGTGCTCATACCCTATTTTCGTATAAAATTATAAACCTTAAGAGAAGTAGGTCTAGAAGCTCCCTAGCCCCTCATAAACCCTAGTTTTTGAGCCCCAACTCCTTAACTAACATCCCTCCTTCAATTTTAGTCTAGAAAACACCCAAAAGCCTTCTAAAAACACCCTCAAATCCGCAACGAACTTGAAGAGTTCAGATTCAAAAACAAGGAGATACCTTACCTCGGAGATCCGAAGCCAAATCCGAAAACAGAACGAAGCAAGGGAGCACGGTACAAGGAGCTCTTTTTGTCAGATCTGAGGGAACCAAGTCCTTGCCATCGAAAAGGCAAATTTTTATTTTTATTTATTTTTATCTAGGTTTTAGCAATGTAATTTACTTGGGAAGTTAGTAGAGACCGGCTTTGGCCGGGCGGGGTTGGTGCCTAACACCTTCCAATCCCGTAACATGATCCCCGAACTTAGTTTTTTCTTTTGGTTTTAGATTAGTTTTTATCCATTTAGAGTCATTGATCAGTTCCTAGACCGTAATAACTAGGTGGCGACTCCCAAACCTCAAGGGTCAAAAGCGGATCCGCGCACCCCGCGGATTGAGGGCGCTTTCAGGTGTCAGAGGGTACCAGTAAAAGGGGTAAGTAGCAAGAAGGAGGCAAAAGAAACAACGAAGGGATAAAGAACGAGGAGAAAAAAAAAGAAAAAGGGGAAATGCAAGATGAATGAGGACGTCAAGGAAAATGAGGAGGTGAAAGTGACAGACAGAGAGGCAGCAGATTTCATTAAGCTCATTCGTAAAAGTGCGCATAATATAGTGGACCAACTGAACAACCAGCTGGCTCAGATCAGTATCCTGGGTCTCTTACAGAAATCAGAGGAACACCAAGAAGTACTGATGAGAATTCTGAAAAAATCGCATATACCTACAACTACATGGTCAACACAGTTGGAATAAACAATAGGTCAGATCATAGCCCCCAATCCCATTATCTTCACAGAAAGTGAATTCGTGCCAGAAGGTCGAGGGCACATCGAGCCATTGAATATCATGGTCATGTGCAAGGGCATAATGGTCGCTAGGGTATTAATTGATAATGGCTCACCTCTCAACGTTTGTCCTCTCGAAATCTTTTGAAAACTTAATGCTGATTGGTCGCATGTCAAACCCAACAATAAGGTTGATCGAGGTTTCGATAGCTCGAGAAGGGATTCTCTGGGAGAGGTGGATTTACCGATCACCATAGGCCCTTGTACGTTCGAAGTAACATTTGAGGTCATGGAGATACCGACTACCTTCAACTTACTACTGGGCAGACCATGGATCCATATTGCCTCCTCTTTGCACCAAAGAGTCAAATTTATCATGGGGCAGAGGATGATATTTGTACTAGCAAAAAACCTGATTCCAGCTGGGAAAGCTCCGGACGTGCCGTTTATTGATATTGAGATGACGAAGGATAAAACACTTTACCATTCCTATCAATTTGTCGTTGTTAATCACGTTGAAAAGGGAAAAGAGAAAGTAAAGGCAGAACTATCAAGAACAAATCTAATGATCGGACGGGTTTTGAAAAATATAGGTTACCGACCCCGACAAGGGTTGGGACAAGAAGGAAAGGGGAAAGTTATACTGGTTGAAGAAAAAAAACGCACTCCTTATTTTGATTTGGGGTTTAGGCCCATGAAAAAGGATATAGCAGAAATGAACAACAAAAAGAAAGAACTTCGACTAGCAAGAAAGTAAAATCGTGAATCGATTGTCTGGAATCTGGGCAGAGTTCCTCATATCAGTGTCAACTTTCCAAAATCACAGACTAGACCCAATAGCTTATCAGAACCATTGCTGACAAATTCAATAAGAAAGCCAAAAACGATAAATTTCAAACCTGTGCACATTCAAGAAGACTCAGTTGTTGAGTCCCAATCATCCTTTGTAAAAGGCATTGATATCTTATTCAATGGGGATTCGATAAAAGTCTATCAGAGACTGCTCCAGAATTCACCAAAGTGAAAATCACCTCGAGCCAAGAGAAAGAATCACCATTTTCCACTAACATCGACTGGGCATCAGTCATCATCCCACTAAGTTTGGGGGAAACTATTTGAAAGCGCCCTCGATCCGCGGGGTGCGCGGATCCGCTTTTGACCCTTGAGGTTTGGGAGTCGCCACCTAGTTATTGTGGTCTAGGAACCAAACTGACTCTAACATGGATAAAAGGAACTAATCTACCAT
>NW_028236878.1:0-87836 GCF_017979445.1 Akebia trifoliata
GTTTCAACCCCGGAGGTTGTGGTGACGGTTGTCTCGTAACTCTAGGGAACTGCCTGGATAGAATTATAAGGGAATGGTTTGGGTGAGTGTATGGTCATGGGAAGCGGCTCGGGTTTTACATTGAGAATAAGGGGTGGTGGCGATGATTTGGATGAAACGGTAGTAGGAGTAGTTGATGGAGTGTATGGGAGGATGAGTGGTGGATGTGAAAATGCGATGTATGGTATGTGAAGGGGTGGTCGAGTCATATATTGAAAACCTTGCAATGCATATGGTATAATGAGAGGCGGTCGAGTAGCAGTATTGGGAGTTTGATGAGTGGGATGGATGGTGAGGTCAAACAATTTGAGAGGTGGTAGTGAATTTTGGGATGAGTTTGTCATGTGGTGGTTGACTGTGTTAACCGCCGGTGTTTTTGATTCCTTTGTTAAGTGGACCCTGATTTTTGCTCCGATAGGCGCTATTAAATCTGAGGGATTGAAGTTGAGTTCTCCACAAACAACATTTACCCTGTGCCCACTCCCCTCTCCATTGTGAGTAGGTAGGGGGTTTTGGTTGTTGTTCTGTTGTTGGGGTGGGTTGGCAGGCCCATCTAGGATGAGAGCCTTTTTATCGATCAGGTTCTGTACTTGATGGTTGAGCTGCCAGCATTGATCTGTGGAGTGCCCTGGTGCACCCATATGGAATTCACAGATCAGGTTAGGGTTGTATCCTGGCCCTTTTGCAGCCTCAGGATTTGGTGGACATTTTACCAGATATTCGCCTCTGAGTAAGAGTGGCAGTAATTCTGATAGTGTCATGGGCAATCAGGTAAATACTCTGTTTACCCTGTTAGGTCGTGCCTGCTGGTTTTGCCCATACTGTGGTGCTGGTTGTGCTTGCAGAGGAACTGTCTGAAAGGGATTCTGCGGTGCTGGAGCCCAAACAGCTCGACGTACTGGCGTCCAAGGGGCTTGTGGTGCCTGCGGCCTCTGAACTGGTGCCTGAATGAAAAGAGGTTGGCTGGGTTGTACATTGTTGACTTGAGTTTCCTCTTTCTTTTTGACAAAAGGCACGAACTTTTTCTGTGCCGATGTCCCTGCCGCTATACTTAGGGCTGTGAAGTCAAATATTAAACCAGTCCAGATCCCGTCCTCGACCCAGTCTGCCATTTGAACTAAATTTGAGAAGGTGCCTGTGGTGTGTCCAACCAGATGAGTATAAAAGGCATGCCCTAGTGTTGAGATGAACGTGGTGTTCATCTCTTGTTCAGTCATTGCAGGCCTCACTTGTGAAGCAGACTCCTGCCATCTTTGGGCGTACTCTTTTACTGTTTCCCTTTGCTTTCTAGTCATCTTAGCCATATCATTTCGATCCAGACCTACATCTGTGTTGAACCGATAATTATGCCAGAACATTTCAGCCAAGTCTTGCCAACTTTTGATAAGCGTATGGTCCAATCCGGAAAACCATTTGAGTGCTGGCCCTTTCAAGCTTCTTTAAAACAACTGCATCAATAGCCTGTCATCTTCGCCGTATTGGCACATAGATCCGCAGTATAGTTTTAGATGTGACAGAGGACACCCCACCCCACTGTACTTCTCAAACTCCGGACATTTGAACTTGGCCGACAACTGTGCATCAGGATAAAAGCAAAGGTCCCTGAATCTTGTCCCTCCTAAAGTATTTGTACCCTTCATTCGTCTCATTTCTTCTTGGAGAGACTCTATCTGCTGGGCCATTTTGTTATCAGTGGCATTTTTGGCTTCAGGCACCCTAAAGTCACACTCATCATCTGGGATTACCACCGGAGGTGGTTGATTCTGTGGGATGTAAAGTGGAGGGCCCTGATACATTGGCACCGTAGGAGGTGGGGTGGTCTGTTGATCTGGTCGTGTCTGTTCAAGGGGTTCCGGATTTGATCCAGATGCTTGGTGTTGAGCGGTTTGTGCTTGTAGGAAGTTAGTATTACTAAAAACAACCATCAACATTTATTCTTGTCGTTTTGTTGTTTCTATTAGCTTCGCTATCATTGTATTAGCTTCAGCAAGTTCACTTGTCACAGGTTGTGGGTCCTCTGAGTTGCTCATAGTTGATGTAGATCGAAGGAAATACGGAGGCTTCTCAGGGTGTTTGTACTTCTTTCGTTTGGCCACCTTTGGGTACAGAAGACCAAGCATTACTATCTTGTTTACAAAGAAAAATGCCTGACATTTTATTAGGTCGAATTTTAAAGAAAAGAATTCTTCGGCTCGGAGCCGATATTAATGTAAAGTTTGCATCAACACGGGACTGGCAAAACATTTTGAAGAAAAGAATTACATCAGCCGGAGCTGGCATCGACATAGAGTCGGTGAAATTAAAAAGATTTCATCAGCACGGAGCTGGCATTGACACGGAGTCGGTAAAATTAAAAACGATTTCATCAGCACGGAGCTGGCATCGACATAGAGTCGATGAAATTTAAAAACGATTTCATCAACACGGAGCTGGTATCGACACGGAGTCGGTAAAATTAAAAATGATTACATCAGCATGGAGCTCGCATCGACACGGAGTCGGTAAAACTTAAAAATGATTACATCAGCACGGAGCTGGCATCGACACGGAGTCGGTAAAATTAAAAAGATTTCATCAGCACGGAGCTGGCATCGACACGGAGTCGGTAAAATTTAAAAACGATTTCATCAGCATTGGCACGGAGTCGGTAAAATTAAAAAGATTTCATCAGTACGGAGCTGGCATCTACACTGAGTCGATAAAATTTAAAAACGATTTTATCAGCACGGAGCTGGCATCGACACCGAGTCGGTAAAATTTAAAAACGATTTCATCAGCACGGAGCTGGCATCGACACAAAGTCGGTAAAATTTTAAAAATGATTTCATCAGCATGGAGCTGGCATCGACACGGAGTCGGTAAAATTTAAAAACGATTTCATCAGCACAGAGCTGGCATCGGCACGGAGTCGGTAAAATTTTAAAAACGATTTCATCAGCACGGAGCTGGCATCGACACAAAGTCGATAAAATTTAAAAATGATTTCATTAGCACGGAGCTGGCATCGACACGGAGCCGGTGAAAATTAAAAAGATTACATCAGCACGGAGCTGGCATCGACACAGAGTCGATAAAATTTAAAAATGATTTCATCAGCACAGAGCTGGCACCGGCACGGAGTCGGTAAAATTTTAAAACGATTTCATCAGCACGGAGCTGGTATCGACATTGAGTTAGTAAAATTTAAAAACGATTACATCAGCACGGAGCTGGCATCGACACGGAGCCATGTGAAAATTAAAAAGATTACATCAGCACGGAGCTGGCATCGACACAGAGTCGATAAAATTTAAAAATGATTTCATCAGCACAGAGCTGGCACCGGCACGGAGTCGGTAAAATTTAAAACCGATTTCATCAGCACGGAGCTGGTATCGACATTGAGTTAGTAAAATTTAAAAACGATTACATCAGCCGGAGCTGGCATCGACACGGAGCCATGTGAAAATTAAAAAGATTACATCAGCACGGAGCTGGCATCGACACGGAGTCAGTACAAATTAAAAAAATGATTTCATCAGCACGGAGCTGGCATCGACATGGAGTCGGTAAAATTTAAAAATGATTTCATCAGCATGGGGCTGGCATCGACACGGAGTCGGTAAAATTTAAAAATGATTACATCAGCATGGAGTTGGCATCGACACAGAGTCGGTAAAAAGGATTTTGAAAAAGAATTATATCAGCCGGAGCTGGCATCGACACGGAGTCGGTAAACTTAAAAAGATTTCATCAGCACGGAGCTGGCATCGACACGGAGTCAGTAAAATTTAAAAGTGATTACATCAGCACGGAGCTGGCATCGAAACGGAGTCGATACAAATTAAAAAAATGATTTCATCAGCATGGAGCTGGCATCGACACATAGTCGGAAAAATTTTAAAAATGATTTCATCAGCACGGGGCTGGCATCGACACGGAGTCGGTAAAATTTAAAAATGATTTAATCAGCACGGAGCTAGCATCGACATGGAGTCGATAAACTTAAAAATGATTACATCAGCACGGAGCTGGCATGGACATGGAGTCGCTAAAATTAAAAAGATTTCATCAGCACGGAGCTAGCATCGACACGGAGTCGATAAAATTTAAAAACAATTTCATCAGCACGGAGCTGGCATCGACACGGAGTCGGTAAAATTTTTTTAAAATGATTACATCAGCACAGGACTGGCATCGGCACGGAGTCGGTAAAATATTTTGAAAAAGAAGTTTCATCAGCACGGGGCTGGCATCGACACGGAGTAGGTAAGACATTTTGAAAAAGAAGATTACATTTTGAATTTTGTACACCAGCCCATTAAACAATTCATTTATGCAATGATTATCCATAAAGAAACTGAAAGAAATTTTATTGAACTATTGAAAATTGTTTGACAAATAGGATTTTCATTGAATAACAGTTTTCAATAACTCTGACTTAGACTTTTTTACATGGACGCTTGGATTTGTTTTGACCGTCATCAGGATTGCTAGGACAATTAGGCTTGCTTCTCTTGGTTCTAACAACTAGCTCTTTGAACTCTGCTGGTCCATCTGAATATCTTAAGATGCACTTGTTCAAAGCTTTTTCAATGAGATGCACTAACTTTTCAATCAATGGTTTGGGAGAAAAGAATTATTTGTGTTGAAGTAGTGAAAACTCTATAGGTGCTCCGTACTGTTCTAGGATCAAAGCAGGTTGGTAAAAAGATGTCTCTTCCAGTCCAATCAAACGAATATAATAGGATCATTTAGTACTTAAAACAGGGTAGTCCGTCATCCACCAAGGGCATCTCAAACCAATATGACAGGCAAGGAGAGAATCCAACCATTTGCTCCAAGCCTTAACTGAGTTGTGACGCACTAACATGTTTCTCTTGGAAAAGTGCTCTGGCCTATACTCGAGGGTTGAAGGAATGTCCACAATTTTAAGACGATCGCAAAGCCACATATAAAGTAGGAGAGGGCTTCCTTTGAAATCCCTTCCCTCACCATTTTTTATGGCATCCAAACCTGAGAAGGTTTCAGCTAGAATGAGAGGTACATGATTGGCTTTTCTAGAGAGCTGGAAAGTTGTCTATGAAAGATCAGGAACAGTTTGACCCTCACTTTTGGAGGTCAGTATGTATTGGGCTAAGATTCCTAAACACAATCGATAGTCTCTAGTAGCTCTCCAAGCTTCTGGTTTTACATTGATGGGATGACTACGATAGTGGTATGGACTCAATAAGGGTACTAAATCCAATTTCCCGTTATAGACTAAGGCCTTGGCTTCCTTCTTTGAAATGTTTAGGCTTGTGACGAGGTCACCCGAATATGCTGTCTTCAATAAAGGCCTGACTAGAGGACCTGAAGTAGATATCCCCATGATGCCACAATAGTCTTCATGGGTAGGACACAAGTGCATATGCCCAATGTGAAAAATATGAAGATAAGGGTTCTAACGCTTAGCCATAGTGCTCAAAAGATTCCAATCTATCTCAAACTCGTGAAAGTACAGGGCGCATCTCAACATGAATTTTGCAAAGTTGAATTTCTCTACGGTGTGCATCCCGGTGATGGTTGTTTTGACCAATTGGTCGATTGGGTTATTGCCTGCAGCCAGCATCTTGAGTTGACACAAGAGAATAGTTTAGTACATTTCCAAGGTCTATGTAAAATTACTCTTCTTTTGAAATCTTTGTTCTTATGGAAAATACTTTCTTGAAAACACTTTTCCTTTTTTAAAACATTTTTTTTTCTAGAGAACACTCCTTTTGGAAAACCTACTTTCTGGAAAATATTGTTCTTTTGTAAACCACTTTTCTTTTTTGAAAATTTGATTTTCATTTTGATTTAAATAGCCCGACCTATCATGATCATTGGATCGAGATGGACTGGGTCATTATTAAATTTTTGCAAGAAATGGATTCTTTATTGGGTCGGTGCACCCATTTTAATTTCTGAAAATAAAATTTTGATCCTTGAGGACAATCATAAACTCTGATCTCATCATTCACATCATTCACATACATCAATCATCAGGTTCCATTCAACAATCCGGGAACGCCCGCGATAAGTTCGAGTCGTGACTTATAGGGAAGTTTTCTAGACTCTAAGCTTACTACGTGCAATGCATTTTTATCTGGCCACCCTTGCCCTAGCACACCTATATACCTCTCAAGCGTACTCAATCAGACGGTACGTGGTGACTTGGTTTGATATACCGTACATGTGATAATCTAAAACTTCAATTCACTTCTCTGAAGCCAAAAACAACCAGTTTGATCCCCAGTTGAGAGGTGGCGCACGATGGTGAGCAAGGGCCCACTTAAGTACCTCTCGTTTAGAATAGACGTAGTCTACCCTCCTCGTACAGTAGGGTACAACGGGGCAGGATCTTGCTTAGGCACTGATTTTGACCAAGAAATGCAATTGATGTACTTGGATTATCTTTTATATACCTACAGGTACGAGTCAGGAGTTGTAGCTTTCATAAATGATTTTCGCATCCCGCGAGGGGACCGACCACGTACTAGTACTACGTTGGCAATCGGGACATGTGACCGTGCGGCTTACAATAGGATAAAGGCTCAGGTCGCTCCAACATGGGTGTATCAATATACCTTTCAGAATCACCTGATCAAACGGTATTGATGCCCCAGTTTTATATACCTTACGGTACATGATTGAAGTTGTGGTTTTCATGAATGACGTCGCATCTCCGAGGAGACCGGGCCACGTACTAGTGTCACGTTGGTTATTAGGGACATGCAAGCGTGCAATACAGTAAAGTAAACATGCTAGTGGTGTGTGCAAATAGGATAGGGTGTGCCCGGGGCATTTTCCAGATGAGTGGGCCCGTTGGCCAGATCATAGCTTTTTAGATAATTAATCCATAAGGGTTGCACATTCATAGTTAAGCATTAACCAATCGATTTTTTTTCATCATTTTTTTTTAATTTTACGAATGAACTAATCATAAAAGGACTTCTCTTTTTTATTTTTATTTTTTATAGTCCAACCGATGATCACTTTGATTTTTATTTTGATCAATCAAAAAGTGGCGAGTGGTACGCCTTGAGTTTGAAAAAGATGATCTTTTTGATCTTTTGAAGCTTTAAAACTTAAAATAAAAATAAATTCCAAGAGGAAAGTTTCCAAGACTGATGTAAGGAACAAGTTGAGCAAAAAAAAAATTTCTTTTTTTAATTAATTTTTTTTAATTAAATTTTTTTTTTGTGTGCTCATTTTAAGGCACATTGCCTCTGGTTTTTGGCTTGGGCCAAATTTTTTTTCTTTTTTATGCTCTTTTTTCCTACTCATTTGTATCGCGACGAGACGTCAAACGGAAATGATAGCGTAAACGATAGTAAATGAGCTCAAAAATCAATTCTGACTTGTCAAAATGTTGCTGATTTTGTCACATTTGGTAAAAAATTTAGTTCTACCCCAAATCGATATGCACTAATAGCTAATCGGAGATCGGACGAGAAAGTTATGATCATTTTAAGTTCGACTGTCCATTCGGCCAAAAAAGAAGAAAAATGACTTTTTTTTATTTTTTTATACCCATTTTGAGGCACATTGCCTCTGGTTTTTGGCTTGGACCAAAAAAGAATTTTTTTTTTCATTTGTTTGATGATATGCATGCTTAAAAGGACATAATGGATAAATAAAGTAAAAATCATTTTTTTTTTTTGTTTTTTTCAAGTAAGTAAATAAATAAAAGAAACCTACCTAAAAAATAAATACAACAAACACAACAAGTATTATTAGCTTGCAAAATAAAAAAATTTTGAAAACTTTCTTTTTTTCTCAAAATAATCGAGTTGACATGAGGGTAGAGCCTTTACTCCCCAGTGGAGTCGCCAAACTGTAGACACGTGATTTCGTCATTACGATGACCACATCTACAATGGTTTGGAGTCGCCACCATTCAATTTTTGTAAGTGAGTGTGAATGGTCACCCGATGTGCATTTTTTAGAAAATGTGACATTTTTGGCATTTAGTGACTTTCGATGGATAGGAACTAATCGAGCCTTGAGATTCGGGGTAAGCGGCTCGGTTGGAGAAAAGGGAAGGTGTTAGGCACCCTTTTCTCCCCACTAAATAGTGGTAACCTCAACTCAACTCAGTCATTTTGATTTTAAAAAATACGAAAAATAAAGTGCCACGTGTTGTGCATTTGTACCCTAAATAGGGATTTATTTTTGACTTGATTATAGGATCATCCCATTGAATGGGATGATCCTTATGAACCTTTACCTTGAGAAGAGAGGAGGGGGATGATAGAAGAGGGAGGGGGAGAGGGTGTAGAAGAGATGTGGTTTATTTTTGTTGCACCCACCTTGTATCTTATTTCTTATTTTCTTCTTCATCTTTGAGTCTTCTTGAGTCCTTATATTTTAAGAAAATACAACTCTTTTTTGTTTGAAGGAGTAGAGAAGAGATGATGAGAGAGATGAGTGTAGTATGTGATTTTTTTTTGTGAGACTTGGGAAGGATTAGTGTGAGGGAATTGATAAGATTTTTTTTTAGTGAGAAGGGTGATAGTTGTTAGTAGAGAGAGAGTTGGGGAAATTTTGTAGTGAAAATTGGGGGCCATTTTTGGAAGAGGAGGAGGGTATTTATAGATGTTGAGGAGTTATTTTAGGGATATAATGGGATGAAGTGAAGAAAAAAGATAGAATGGTTATGAGTTTAAGAGAGAAGTGGGTGTAATTTAGAGGAGATTGGAGGGTATTTAGGGAAGGGCGTTAAATGGGTGAGTTTTGACCCAAATGGTTTGGATCCTACCCAACTCATTTGGGTGGAGTGTTTGGTGAGATGAGTTTAAGATGGTGGTTGTGACTAAATGGTATTTGATTTAAGAGAATGGAGGATTTAAGAGGTGGTTGATGATATTTTGGGAGGGTGAGGGAGATGATGTCATGTGTCAAAGTGGGTGGAAATGAAGGGTTGAGATAGGTTGATGGGAGAGGTTGAGTGTTTGACTTGAGAGGATGGTGTAGGTTTAGGTTGTAGATGTGGGTTTTGTAGGAATGATGAGGGTAGATTAGGGGAGGTATAGGTTAGTGGTATGGGTAGATGTGTTTGATTTGAGAGAAAATGTGATGGGTTGATGTGTGGGTAGATGGGATTTAAAACAAATTAATGGGGTAGGTAGTTGGGTGAGGGAGGTTAGATGGGGTGATGACATTTGTCATCTTTGATTATCAAGATGGTGATTGGTTGATGTGGGTAGTGGTTGATGGGTTAGGGTTGTGGGTTGGATATGAATTGGATATGGATTTGGGCTTAGGGGCTTTGGAGTGTTTTGGGCTTGGGTTATGAAATGGTTTTGGATTTTAGGAATTGGTTGGGGGTTATTTTGAAATGGATTTTGAGAGTGTAGGTTGGTATTAGATTTTTAGGTGATGTGAGATTGAGTTTAAGTTAGGGGGGAGGTGAGAAAAGTGGATTTTGAAGAATTGAGGGTTTATGAGCCTTAGGTGGGTTTAGATTTTTTTGGATTTGGAGATGGAGCGGTGGAAGGTATAAGAGGTGGTAGGCATCCCAAGTCTCGTTTTTTTAATTTAATTTATTTTTTTGAGATTTTTGAAATCATTGGTTTGATCGAGATGCCATGTGTTGGGAAATCAGGCTTTTTAGGCCCGTTGGTAAAACTTTATCGAAAATTTGACGTTTTTGATTTTGGAAGCGGAGCGGTGAATATTGGGAAAGCGTAAGGTAGGCCGAGTCCTTTTGGTGACCTCCTAAACCATTGAGAGGTCTTAGGGGCTTCGGTTTGGTCAAAATGTCACTTTTCAATGACTTGGGCCCTTAAGGCCCGTTGGCCCATTTATTTGGAAAATCTGTATTTTTGGGTCTTTTCGAGTAGTGACCTGTTCAAATTGGGGTGTCTACAATTTATTTATTTATTTTTAAAAATAAATAGTAAATAACGCTATGTAAGATTTTAAACCAATTTTTTTATATTAAAAAAAAAAATTAAAATTACATTTGCTTAGATCTTAAAAAGTAATAGCTTTGGTTCATCAATTTTAAATTTTTTTTTAATTTTAAAAAATAAATAAAAATTAACTCGATTCTATTCCTCTAATTTTTTAATTAAAAAAAAAAAGAAATTAATGCACGATTCTATTCCTCTAATTTTTTAATTTAAAAAAAAAATGATGATAAATAGTACTCTATCCACAATTTTTTAATTTTAAAAATAAATAGAAATTATTATTGGATAGGATTTTATACCATGATTTTCTTATATTTAAAAAAAATTAAAGTATGTCAATATTAAAAAAAAAATTTACATATTAATTCTAAAAAATAAATAGATATTAAATCTATCTCTAAATAGAATTAGAAATTAACTCTATTCCTAAATAGAAATTAACGGTGGGTAGGAATCTATAGGTCGTTTAACTCTATCCCTAAATAGACATTAAAGCTAGTTAGGACTCTATAGGTCGTCAAAAAATTGTTTTTAACGCTAGTTAGGACTCTATAGTCGTCAAAAAATTGTCCTTCCAGAAAAGAAAAAAAAAAAAAAAATTTGTTGGAGTGATAATGGATTCTAATAATAAAGACAAAGAAATTGAGCACTGGCTTCCAATAACATCATCGAGGAATGCGAAGTGGTGGTATTCAGCTTTCCATAATGTCACGGCTATGGTTGGAGCGGGCGTATTGAGTCTCCCTTACGCCATGTCGGCCCTTGGATGGTATGTATTCATATATATTTTTCATTCATTAACAATTTCTTTTCTTTTTAGATTTTCTTATTTATTTATTTTATTTTGCCTTTTTTTCTGAATGTAATCAATTTATTAATTGCTGAGTTTTACATAAGATTCCTCACCAGTTAATGTTTCTGTTTCTAAATTTTGTGACTGTGGTCATGTTTTTGGGTATCCTACATTGAGATGAGATGTCTATTATATATGTATAGATGTGATAGTATAGATTGTTTTCTCGAGATACAAGTAAAAAGCATCTATAATCAGGTGCACACCTCCATGGCAGAAATCGCAATAAATCCTAATTTCACCCCATCATTACTCTTTTATCAATTATATCAAGAGTTGTGCTGGGGTGACATAGAATTTACTGTGATTCTTACAATTTTGATGTGGACATGCATGCATGATTGTAGATGGTTTTTACTCGTATCGCCAGGAAACACATTTATGGTTATGTGCACATCCCATGTCAGACTTGTGAGAATCGCAGTAAATACGCTGTGTCATTTTAGAATTTTCCTAATATCATTAATCAATTCCGTGCAACCTTTTTTATTCTTTTTTCTTTACTCTTTTTTAAAAGTCTTTATATTTTTGTTTCTGTTTTTAATATTCAATTTTCACTTTATATAAAATAAGAAGACCAAAAAAACCCTTAAATTAGTTAGATATTTTTTTAAACATTGTAAAAAATAAACTATACAATTTAACAGTTTTACTATTAAATTTTATATAGATTTAGTAGTTTAAGTTGTTCATAGCTGTTAGAATTTTAGATTTTAGTAGGTTCCTTGATTTTGATGATATTAAATGTCTAAAACAAGTAAATAACGGATTGAATGATTACTTTTCCATATTTTTCTAATTTTGAAAGAGAGATGCACCCAATTTTTTTTTTGTTGCCAGAATTTGTTCTTTGAAAAGAGAGTTTACCGGTTTTAGAATCGGTTTTAAAAATATGGTGGTTCTTGGTTAAGGAACGGTTCTTAATGAGCCGAACCGGTATTTAAAAAAGATCCAGTAGGACCCTGTTGGCAGTCTGGTCTCGTTAATGCATATCCTCTCCATTCATGAATGGAGATGATATGGAAAATCGGGATTTAAAACCATTTGACCCATAAGTTCTTTGGATCGACCTTACGAAAGAACACTGTTTTAAAATCGGGTACTTAGAAATAACCCTTGTAAAATTGATGATATTAGATTTAACCCCTTGCAAAATCCAAGATCAGGTTTACCCCTTGCTGTTGAAAGTCATCATTGTTTTTTCTTCATTTCATGATATAACACTGTAATCTTTGATTTAGTCATATAAGTATTTAAAGAGCATATTGAGAAGAAAAAAAAAAACAAAAAAACAAAATTTTACCTGTAAATCGTCAAGAAAATGCAACTGACTTGGTGTAAGGGGGTAAGCCTAGTCTTGCAAAATGCATTTTGCAAGAGAGTACACTTAATATCACCAATTATAAGGGGTGTTTTTAAAATACTCTTTAACATTCGAAAAAACTCAATTAGGACTTAACACTTTTAAAGGAAACACACTTATGGTTAGAGTCGTGCTTGACAGACCTCAAGATTGTACCTCATATCACACATCCTAACGTGAAAGTGTGTAGGAACCATACATACTTTTCAACTCGTATCTCAATGAAAGCATTTATGGTTACCCACTTTCATGTGAAGGTGTGAGATATGAGGCACAAACTTGAGGTCACGTCAGCATTATTCTTATGGTTAACTTTACAATATCATGACAACTTATCCTAGAGATGAGTAAAGGCCTAGGGATTTCTATATTTTTCTTTAGGGATACATTTTGGCATCTCAAAAGTGAAATCCTAGAGGAACTGATCATAGTATATGAAATCCTAAGAGATCCAAGCCATTGAATCCAAATGGCTTATTATTATTATTATTATCATGGGTTAGTATTAGAATTAAATTAAATCTACTGGGTTGACAATACTTTTGTGTACCAATCGAATCCATGGTTTTGAAATGTTGAGGAACGACCCAAACCAACTAAGTATTGTTGGTGAACGAGACAAGAAATCAATGCTCAAATACCCTTCTTAAATCTCGTCTGGTTTACCAAGATAAAGGCACTTTCAAATCATCTTGTTCATGAGTTAGACAAGAGCAAAAACTGAAATAAAAAATCATGATGCTCATAGAAAGAAAAAAAAGAAACAAAAGAGAAAACCAATTTTTAAAACCATAATAATAGATGTATCACATTGTCATATATTGGTTTTTTTGTGTTTACAGGGGACCAGGAGTGGTGATGCTTGTTCTATCATGGATCATCACCTTATACACATTATGGCAAATGGTGGAGATGCATGAGATGGTACCCGGGAAGCGATTTGACAGGTACCATGAGTTGGGTCAACATGCTTTCGGCGAAAAACTCGGTCTATGGATCGTTGTGCCTCAACAACTTGTCGTGGAAGTCGGAACCAATATTGTGTACATGGTAACAGGAGGAAGATCGTTGAAGAAAGCTTATGACTCATTGTGCACTCCTGGGCAATGCAAAGATATAAAACTCACCTACTGGATCATGATTTTTGCTGCTCCTCATTTTGTTCTTTCTCAGCTCCCTAACTTCAATTCCATCTCTGGTATCTCTCTAGCTGCAGCTGTCATGTCCTTGAGGTATTACTATTCTCTCTTATCTTTCTTTTACTTAACCTAATAATTAGTTCTTTACTTTAAACTTAGCCTAGTCTATTGGACTCGAATGAATTTTGTTTTGATTTAGCAATAAAACTTGCTTGAAGCATAGTTTTAAAACTCGAAAACTTGATTTGAATAGACTTAAATGTCAATTGAGTTGAGCCAACTTTATGTGAAACCCGGCCTAATCAACTTGACTTCTTAATGAATATTGACTTGGATTAGTAATAAAACTTGTTTCTTTAAAACTTGAGAAAAAATGATACCTAAAGAGTTCGACAATCCTGACTATATTAGTAAGATATACCCACTCTTACTAACGACTCAACAGGGCATATCGATGACCCAACAGAACAATGTACCTTGCTGGATCATTCGTAAGGAATTTTCCTAAACATGGAAATGTTTGATACATCCTAAATAATCTGCATTTCTCTTCCCACATGTCACTATGTCATTGGTTGTTAGACACTATCTCCCCCTACCATAAGAGATATCAAGTGATCCAACATACCATTTATAGACCTTATTTATGTTACCTGTACTGATCAACTTTATATTTTAATTTATTTTTCTAACAAAATCATGTTTTCTACAGTTACTCTACCATTGCTTGGTCAGCTTCAATTCACAAAGGTGTTCAACCAGATGTTCAATACGGTTACAGAGCTTCAACGACATCTGGAAATATATTTAATTTTCTATCTGCCTTGGGTGATGTTGCCTTTGCCTTCGCAGGTCACAATGTGGTCTTGGAGATCCAAGCCACAATCCCTTCTACACCCGATAAACCCTCCAAGAAACCCATGTGGAAGGGTGTGATCACTGCCTATCTCATTGTCGCTATTTGTTACTTCCCTGTAGCTCTCATTGGTTATTGGACATTTGGAAACAATGTCGAGGATAACATCCTCATCTCACTCCAAAAACCTAACTTGTTGATTGCTATCGCTAACATATTTGTCTTCATCCATGTAATAGGAGGCTATCAGGTTCATATTTTTAAGCTCTCTAATTTATTTTCAACTTATTTGTTCATGTTCCATAAATATTGGGACTGCCTTCACTTGACACACCTAGTTCTAAAACTAGTATAATATAAATCTTATTAGAGTTCCTGTAATTTCATCTACAATAAATAGAGTTCCATTTTTCTAATATTGAATGATACTATGATGGATTTCTATTAACTTTTTATTTACTTGGTTTGGATGTAGGTCTTTGCTATGCCTGTGTTTGACATGATGGAAACTGTGTTGGTGAAGAAAATGCATTTGCCTCCTGGCCTCCTTCTTCGATTGATTGCACGCTCTTTATATGTCGGTAAGGAATTCCTCTTCATCAAGAAGTGTTTAATAATCAAAAAGTTTTCTTATTGATAGGACTTAGGAAAATTCAAATATATGTGTTGTCTTTGAGTGTAGCATTGACAATGTTCATCGCCATAATGTTCCCCTTCTTTGGCGGACTTCTTGGATTCTTCGGGGGATTCGCTCTTGCTCCAACATCATACTATGTAAGCTATAACCTCCACATTTCTCTTACTGAAACAACCTAATATTAATTTTCTAGTTCTAATTCACTAAAAGTTCGGTATGATTTCAAAGATTATTTTCTTGAGAAAATGAGATTTGTTGGTGTATGATTGATTAATGTCACAGGAAAATTATTTTATTGTTATGATCAGAAAATCCTAATATTTTTCTCTCACACCCTCAAAACTTAAAACCAACTCTCCTTTTGATATTTTGTAGGCACAATCAAACATTATCCACAAAATCATAATCATATAGCCTTCTATCTCAAAAAAATTTCAGTCTTATCTCTGCTACTTTTATTTTTACAGCTCACTTGCATCCACGTGGCTGGCAATCAAAAACCCTAAAAGATATAGTTTACATACATATAGCCTTTTATATCAAAGAATTTCCAGTCTTATCTCCATACTTTAATTTTTGCAGCTCCCTTGCATCATGTGGCTCACAATAAAAAAACCAAAAAGATATAGTTTATCTTGGTTTACTAATTGGGTAAGTTAATTAACTTGAATTATTCTCTTTTTCATATATCTTATATTTCTTGTTTTATTATCTATGTGGTTCATGAATTTTTCAGATTTGCATCATTTTGGGTGTTTTATTGATGATTCTATCACCAATTGGTGGGCTAAGACAAATCATACTTGAAGCCAAGACTTACAATGTCTTTTCTTAGATCATCTGAAGAGGAAGGGCGTCAATAACCTTAATGAACAGATTTTATTTCTTCAAAACTTAATGAACATATTTTATTTCTTTATTTTGTTTAAACAATTGATACTTTCTATTTATAGATTATTACTACTTGGGTCTATTAGTGCAACCACAATGTCTATAGTAAATTGGTTTTGATTCATAAGGTTGGAGATTTCTCAAATATACTCATTTCAATTAGCTTTTTGTTGCTTATTGGACACTATAATTGTACTTAGTTTTGAATGATTTACTTGAATATATAACAGTGTGAATATATAAGGGTGTATACCATTGTAGTTAGCTGAAGATTGTTGCGAAAAATCAAAGTCTTTAGGTTACAAATTGTAGACAAGGATAGCGAAGTCATTTTTTTATGGGAAAATGACCCAATAGACCTTTTTTTTTGAATTTTTTTTTTGAAAATATGTATCAAAAAGGCCCTTGGCTCTTTAGTACTCATTTGATCAAATTTTAGTCTAAAAATAATTTTTTAAGCAGAAATATTGTAATTACACTTACAATAAATTTTGAGATTTAAAGAAATTTATTTATTTGAGAAAATCTGAAGTAATCCTATGTTTTAAAATTAATGAACTATCGTCATCTCTTATATAACAATTTAAAAAAAAATGATATAAATGAAAAAAAAAATAATAATCCTTAATTTCTCTTTCCAAACTAGTGATTTTTAACTCACATAGATGATGAGATGATGCTAATAGAGACGAGTATGGTTATTATCATCATCAAACTAATTTGATCTATTTATATTAGACTTATTAAAAACTATAAGTAATTTTAAATAGATAAAACATTATTTTAAAACTCGAGTTGAATGTTCATCAAATTGATTCGACTAAAAAGTTAGCAAGTCTACTTAAATGAGTCAAATAAAATTATATTGAATTTATAAATAAATTTTAATAAATAAAAAATATTGATTATTTTACTTTCAAAAAATCCAAATAAATTTGACTGGATATATTTTTTTTATTAAAATACTTGTAAAGTTGTTAAAAGGGTATTTCAGGTATTGTTTTTAAATTTTTTTTAATAAGTGAATAATTTATTTTATTAAAAAGGACTTAAATGATATGTATTCTTTTCCAAGGGACTATGAGAGATGATTGAGGTCAGTTTGAAAACATAACAAGGTCCCTTCAATTGGAAAAATAACAAATAACAACTTTTGACATATGAGTTCTTATAATGTTTAGAATCCATTTGATGTGAGCATCATACTCATCATTTTCATATGTCTTTTTCTTATAAATATCTAATTTTTCTTTTAGTTGTTAATTATGATAGTCTCAAAATTATTGATCTTTTTTATTTGAAATATTTCTTTAATTTATAATTACAAGTTGAGATAAATTGAAAATCAATGAAATCTGACATATTCAGGTAATCTTGTCATTATTTCCACTTACCCCATTTTCTCTTCTCATAAAGTAGTATTTTTTAATAATTAATTAAAAAATCTAATCTTATTTTATTTTAATTAAACCTATGGCAATTTAGTAATTTCATAACATCTCTATAAAAGAAGACTAGGATCAAATGGATTTTGTTGACGCATGGTATGGAGACGCAAGACCTTGGGTTATTTTTCATCAACCCCTTCTCATTTTCAAATTTTTAATACCCTATATTATTTACTAATTTAAACAACTCCAACTCCAAGTATAGTGAATTTCCTATAAAAAATATTCTCAACTAAATATTGGAAAAGAGTAACATTATATCTAACTTGTATTCATAACCCTTCTCTTCTCACTTGTATCTCGATGAAAAGCATTATATCTTATTTATAGAAATCTTAAATCTACTGAATAATAAAAAAAAAGAATTTATATATATATATATATATAAATTACAGTTTATATTGGCATCCCAACTTTTACTTAATTATTCTCAGCATTAATTTAGCATTTTACTCTTATTTTCTATTCCCTTCTTTTTTCAATTCTTTTTTTTTTTTTTAATAGTTTTTTGGATTTAAGATTTATTTATTTTTTACTTTGTATATCAAATTAATTGGGTAAGAAAAAAAAATTCATTCAAATTTTGTTATTATATTTTTTTATCTGAATTTTTTGAGAAAATCATTTTCATTTAAAATATATAATCATGCATTAATATATAATATATATATATATAAATTTTGTTTTATCTTAGTTTTCCATAATTTATTTGCTAAGGGGTGGTATTCAGCTTGGACAGTATATTGATAAATTTTTGGATGGTATATTGATAAATTTAGAAAGGAAGGAAAGGCCTACTTTGATACTAGGATAAATTTGGGGTCCAAGTCAAAACCAATTGACAATGAGTAGCCCCAGTACTTACAAGAGAGAACTAAATATATATATATATATATATATATATATATGGGGACGGTTCAGCAGCCTTAAAGTTTGCCAAGTTTGGTGCCAAACATATTTCAAAACATGGGTTAGAAGCTTTGGAATGAGCTGATTTTTTGTGAGGATGATCTCTATGATGAGAAGATCATTCTCACCAAAAATCAGCCTATTCCAAAACTTCTAACCCCATCAAAAGTGATTTACAAAAAATGTTTGACACCAAACTTGGCAAACTTTAGGACTGCCGAACTGCTCCCTATATATATATATATATATATATATATATATATTTGATCCATTCATTGACAAAAAAAATTTCGTTTTATATTTGAAATATTAGATTTTCTTATTTATTTATTTATTTATTTTATTTTGCCTTATTTTGCTAAGGGAATGCAGTTTGGATGTGATACACCAATATTGTGAATGGATGATTTTTATAATGAAAAAAAAATGATGATATTCTAAATAATCAATAATTTTTTATTTTAATTTTCGTTTGTCGGTTAAATATTGAGTTGTACATAAGATTACCTGTTGGTTAATTTTTTCTAAATTTATGTTGAGATATCTCTTCATCTAGAAGTTTTCCCTCGTCCCATAATACTAAGTCATCTCCTCAATGAAAATTTGCTCAATTTGTCGTACCCATGCCAAGCGAGGTTCTATGGATTGATTTCTATCAATTATATAAATAACATTAATAACATCAGGGGCGGAGTTAGTAAGGAGCTGGTGGGGGCAATTGCCCCCACAGAACTTTGACACACCCCTATATTTTCAACTAATCACATGTCCCATTTGCCCCCACACCCTCACCTCCCTCCATTCAAGCTCTTCAACAATACAACTAATCATAGTTTGCCTCCACTACAAGAAAATCCTGGCTCCGCCCCTGAATAACACCCAAATTTCTTGCCATGGTTTACTGGTTTTAGGATTGATTTAAAAAAAAAACTGTGGTTCTTAGTTAAGGAATCATTCTTGATGAACTAAACGGGATTCAGTTGGACCCTGTTGGTTGGTCTGGTCCGATTTTTAAAACAATTCATATCGTTGCCATTCATGAATGGAGATGGTACAGAAAATCGATATTTAAAACCAATTGACCCATATCTGCTTTGGCTCGCCCTGATATAAGAACAATCTAAAAACAGAAAGGATATAGTTTATCTTGGTTTACTTGGGTAAGTTAATTGGTTTTTATATGAATATTAAAGCCATTATGTATCTAATACAGGGTTCATACATCATTTTAGGTGTTTTGTTGATGATTCTATGGGTAATAAAGATCGTACTTGAAGCCCAGAATTACAAGTTCTTTTCTTAGATCATCAGAACTAGGTTTTCCATCAACAACCTTGAAGAATTTTATATTGAACACGTTTTATTTCTTAACTTTTTTTTAAACATAATTAGATTTGATTCTTTCTATTTATAGATATATATTATTATTGAAAAGTTGAATTTCCCTTTTTTTCGTATTTACGTTTGCCTTAACTTGGGTGTTGTAGTGGAACCACAATAGCATCTATAGTTAGGTTAGAATTAATTGAAGAGACAGTTCCCACTCATCTAACGGTTTTTGATTAATTCAGAATGTGGCGTGCTTTGGTTGAAAGTTGCTTAACAGAAAGTGGAACATAGACTCCATTTGTTACAAGCTACCACTTATACATAAAAAATAAAAAATAAATAAAATTAATTTCCTATAAATGTGAGCAAATTTTTATAATGTGTTGAATTCATTTGATGTGACCATTGCCTTTTTCTTATAAATGTAAATGATCTCGTGTTAATTATGACAGTTCCAAAATTATTGATTTTTTTAAAAAAATATTTCTTTAATTAACAATTACAAATTAAGATATTGGAGTAAACTAAAAATTAATAAAATCTGTTATGTGAGGTATTTAATCTTTTCATATAATCTAAACTTATTATTCCCATTTTCTTATTTGTGACAAATATGGTGTTTTTATGAAGTTCAAAATTTATTATCAAATACGGGGTCAGTAATTGATTTTTCTTTTATTTTTAAATAAATGAGATTGAGCATTTCTATTCATGGATTATTATTGAAAAGTTGGACTTTATTTAGAGAGAGTCTATTGTCACATCAATTTTTGCTAATGCGATTCCATTTCGCACATTTATAAGCCCAATACAACTGCATGAAAACTTTTATTGTATTTCTTTTCAATTGATTAATATCTTTAATTAAATTATTTTCTTAATTCATTTTGTCAGTAGAGTAGTACTTGTAGTAATTAAAATAAAAACACTTTACTTAGGATTAGTAAAGTTCCTAAATCGAGGCACAATGACCACACTCGAGCGGGCCAACTAGAAAGTTCAAACCCTAGGCCGACCCCTCACTCAACGTGCTCTAGCTAGGTGGTTCGACCACCTAAGCCGACCCCTCAATCCAACATGTTCTACTTAGGTGGTTCGGCCACCTTGGTCGACCCCTCAATCCAACGTGTACATTAGGAGGTTTAGTCTCCTCGTTTGACCCATCAATCAAATGCACACTGCTAGGAGGTTCGACCTCTTAAACCGACCCCTCAATCAAACGTACCTTGCTAGGTACCTTGGTTTCCTGATCCGACCCCTCACTCGAATAATATGCACTAAAAAGATACACATAACATGTCCCTTCATATTGGGCGGCAAAATTACCAAACCAATGAGAAACTCTTGTTAAAACTAAATTACTCAAGTAGCACAAACTATGCATGGTGTCTAAAGGAACTACAACTACATAACTCAACTGAGTCAACTCGAAGAATTGAATCGCCACCAAGTCAAGGTAGATACACATTTAAGGTCACTCAATATATATGTTACAAGAACCATGAAGAGTGGGTCTTCATTGTCATCAATACATCATGGGCATTAACTGTCATAAATGCACGAGAATATGGGACAGAGATTTCAACTGAGGTTACTACCTCTTTCAATGAGTCCAACTTATAAATAAGGAGACTTATCCCACTTAAACTTATAAAGTCTCTTATACTTGTACTCTTATCTTTACTCTGCAAATAAACTAAGATCTAACTTAATCGTCGGAGGCTCGTTGGCTGGCACCTCATTGGTATCTTTTCAGGTTAAGACTACATCGTACTATGATAAGAAAATAAAAAGATTCACAGAAGAAGATAATTGGACTTGCTCATTTATTACAATATGCATTTCAATAAAGAGTTAATCAATCATTGTAACATTTATTATCTCAAGAAAGGTTTGATCATTTAGTATAACATATATCTTGAGGAGTGGGATATCCAAAAAATCCCCCACACTTTTTGGCGTTGTTCGTGGGAATTTGAAGAACAAACCAGATATCCCACCAACCAAAAGCCTTCTTTTTCACCATTCTCCATCCTAAATATACTATTTTTCACCTTTAAAGGTCTTCAACTGTCTATATCCTTAGCCTCTCATCATAAACTTTGTTGTTAAGGGAATTTACAACATTTATTTAGTACACACCATATATGATCAATCGGAAGGTCTACTTTGCAAAGCAACATTCTCAACTATGAAGATTCTTAGTCCTTGATGAGGTGGCAATTATAAACATCGTAATTTTGCATTTGCCCGATTCGACAATCTCTCACCCGATTGCTGTGAATTCCTAATGATGAGCGCAAAATATGCGAAAAGGTCGGATATTTGTAAGAGACCATCTCCCATTTTTATCTCCTCCTAATCCTTATAATTTCCATCATCTTCTTTCCTTGGCGTGTTTGACATAAAATTATGTACGCTTAAGATCGTTCTAACATACACTCGATTTAGCAAGTACACATACTTAAGTTCATCACACATTTCGATAACCTAGAAACTTCGCAATCTTAGAAAAATATGAACATGAAAATTAAAGACAGTCACATTGGAACTAAAAGAAATTATTCGTTAAAATACAAAAAAATTGACAAAATGATGAAATTACTTCTAATAGGTCCCACATATAAGAACATCTATCATTCATGCAGAAAATCAACATCACGATCCGACACCTTAATTGTCTTTGATCAACTAATAGGAAATCTGTACAGCTCATACTATTAGATGATTTAGGAAATCTGTACAGCTCATACTTTCCTATATTTTCATATATGCTGTTATACGTTAACATAAGTTTAGGAGTAATTTAAGTTTCTCAAATCTGTATTTATACGTCCTATTCTAATAGAAAAGTGTGTGAATCATTTTCTCCATTCCTGTCTAAACTTCTATATGGTATCAGCTTAAGCCCCAAAAACTCCAACGAGTATTTCCTGTCTTCCTTGCTTCCGCTATGGCCAATAGCTATTAATGCCACCCAACAAATTACCGCACGTCTCACACCAACCAACTTCCCTTCATGGCATACTCAATTCGAGTCTCTCCTTCTCGGTTATAACCTCTTTGGTTATGTCGATGGCACTCACACCTGCTCACCTCTACCGACGTCAACTAAGGTAGAGCCTGATGCAGCTGCCACTGCAGCTCATCACCTTTGCTTCCGTCAAGACAAACTTATTCTAAGTGCCATCCTGACTTCAGTTCCCCAGCTGTGATACCACTCATAGCAAACTCCAAGACATCCCATCAAGCCTGGACTAAACTAACAAAACTTTATGCTAGTCAATCCAAGACGCGTGTCATGTAACTCAAAGAGGATATCACCCTCATGCAGCGTGGCACTCGCAGCATTACAGAGTACCTCCACTCTGTTAAAACTATTGCCGATGAGCTCGCCCTCATTGATGCACCGTTATCCCAAGATGACATCACCCTATATGTTCTTCATGGCTTAGGATCTGATTTCCGCGACATAGTTGCCCCGATTTGAGCCCGAGAGTCTTCTATCTCATTTGAAGAATTACATGATCTGCTACTTTGTCATGAGGCCTATCTTCGACGTCTTGAATCCACTACCCAATCCTTGGTCCTTAATGCCAACTCCACTCAAAGCAGGGACTCACACTCTTACAAGACTCAGTCTTCATCAAATTATAAACCATCGAAGATTGACTCCAAATCAAAGCCTCGGTAGTCCAAGTAATATAAATATCCTCCCAAATGTCAATACTATGATGAACAAGGCCACATTGCTAAATACTACCTGAAATTGAAGCCCTCTAAAGCCATTGTGAACTGCATAATTGTTACTCCTAGTCCGGATAAACGTTGGCTCATTGATTTAGCGACTTCTCATAACATTACCTCTTAGGCTTCCAATTTACAATTTCACTCTAAATATGATGGTACTGATGAGGTTATTATTGGAGATGGATCAAGTTTGCCCATTACTCATTCCGGTTTCTTACCCTTTCATTTCCAAAAAGAAAATTTCATGTTAAAGATACTCTCTGCGTTCCTACTATTAACAAAAACTTGATTTATGTTCACCACTTCACAAAGCAAAACAATGTCATCTTGGAATTTCACCCAACTTACTTTCTTGTGAAGTATCGGAGAACAAGGGAGAGTCTGCTTCAAGGACCATGTGAACATAGAGTTTATCATCTGCCTTCCTCGCCTACTGCTAGTCCAATTGCTTTTGTCCATAAACGAACATCCATAGCTAGTTGGCATCAGTGCATTGGTCATCCATCATCCAAAGTTGTTACTCGGCTAATTAGCTCATTTTCTCTTCCTACCAGTTCATGTAATTCTGGTTATAATAATTGTCATTCGTGTGTTATCAATAAAGCTCATTAGTTACCATTTCATAAACATGGTCTAACAAGGACAGCTCCATTTGATTTGCTTTACACTGATGTATGGGGACCTTCTCCCACTCCCAGTCTCAATGGTCACAGATACTACGTTATTTTCATTGATCACTTTACAAAATATGTGTGGTTATTTCCCTTGCATCACAAATCAAATGTTAAAACAACATTTCCTCATTTCTACAAAATGATAGAAACTCGTTTTAACACAAACATTAAAAGAGTTTATTCCGATAATGGAGGTGAGTTTACTGTTCTTCAACCTTTCTTCATTGCCCATGGTATTAGTCATTACATGACTGCCCCTTATACACCCCAACAAAATGGAGTATCTAAGCGTCGTCATAGGCACATTGTGGAAACAGGTCAAACTCTCCTTAGTCATGCTTCTCTTCCATCAGAATATTGGGCCTATGCTTTTGCTACAGCCACATATCTGATAAATCAACTTCCTTCACCTATTCTCCAACATAAAACACCTCTTCAAGAAACAGCCAAGGTATGAAAAATAACGTATATTCGGATGTTTATGCTTTCCCTTGATGAAGTAGTATAACACAAACAAATTTCAAAAGAAGTTTGTTCCTTGTGTTTTTGTTGGCTACTCCACTAACCAAAATGCTTACCTATGTCTTCATCTTCCAAGTCAGTGCCTATACATCTCCGAGCACGTAACATTTGATGAGTTTGTCTATGCCTTCAAACATATTCCAATACAATCCCCTATTGACTCACCACCACCAGAAATATCTTCTTATTCTTGACCAATTCTGTAGCTTGCTTCCAGGGAACTTCCAGCAATCACATGACCTCAAGGAGATCTCCTATCTACTTCTTCTACTCCAAGTGAAGCTCTAGCTTTTGTGCAACCTCCAGAGGCACCAATATACAATCCAGGATCAGGTACCTCTTATATCCTCTGCCACTCCATTATCTACTTCTGTCACCCAACCAGAATATTCAATACCATCCTTACCCCCACCATGTTCGAGAACCATCATTACTCGATCCATGAACAATATCTTTCGGCCAAAACAACTGCACAGCACCACCAAGCACCCATTACTTGAACCACCCGAACCTTCTTGTGTTAGTCAAGCCCTCAAAGACCCTCACTGGTGCAAGGCAATGTCAAAAGAAGTGACAATCCTTCTTCAACATGGGATGTGGTACCTGGTACCTCCCACTTCTAGCCAGAATCTCATTGTGTGTAAATTTGTGTTTCGAAAGAAATGAAATCTAGAAGACACAATCAGTCGATATAAAACTCGTCTTGTTGCCAAAGGATTTCATCAAAGGCCAGTTATTGATTATTCTCAAACCTTCAGCCCCATGGTAAAACCAGCAACAATTCGGCTTCTTTTAACTATTGCGGTTATGAATGGTTGGTCTCTTCGACAGTTAGACGTCAATAATGCTTTCTTGCATGGCACTCTTGAAGAAATAGTCTTCATGCACCAACCTCCAGGATTTGAAGATCCATCTATACCTAAGCATGTTTGCAAGCTCAAAAAGAGTATCTATTGACTTAAACAAGCACCACGACAGTAGTACCAGGCCAGTAGAGATGCATTCCTCAGCTTTGGTTTTGTTCACTCGCCCATTGATACTTCTTTGTTCATTTACAAATATCATGATATCTTATGCTATTGCCTTTCTTATGTTGATGACATAATTTTCACTGGCAACACACAAAACTTTGTAAATGACATTATAAGAAAATTTGGCAATACATTCTCAGTCAAAGACATAAGCCCCTTGCATTTCTTCTTGGGAATAAAAGTGATTCCCACACCACAAGGGCTCTTTCTCAAACAACATAAGTACATTCGGGAACTCCTTTCCCGAACCTCCGTGGACAATGCTAAAGAAAAACTCATTCTAATATACGCTATAAATAAGCTTATGGCTTAAGACAATTTAATCAGCTAGGTTAGGAAATATGTACAGCTCATACTATTAGCTGATTTAGGAAATCTGTGTAGCTCATACTTTCCTATATTTTCATATATCTTGTTATACGTTAGCATAAGTTTAGGAGTAATTTAAGTTTCTCCAATCTGTATTTACACGTCCTATTCTAAAAGAAAAGTGTGTGAATCATTTTCTTCATTCCTGTCTAAACTTCTATATCACACCTCTAAAATGTCTTGAAAATACCAATGTTATGCTTAGAATGTGATTTCGAGTCTAAGAAGATTAAAATAAATTAAAACAGAGAAGTTTAAGAAAAATTACAAAAATGATCAAAATACCTCTTGATATTCGACTTTTACTTAGAAACCTTGATTCTTAGGAAAATAAGATTGAAAATAAACTTTCGACAACATTCACGCACATCGAAAAAATCTATAAATTTCCACTTAAGAAAAATAAAATTTTTATATAAAATGACGAGATGTTTTACATAAAATGATGATTTTCACTTTGTGGAATGACACCAATCGATCACATAAAATGATGATTTACATTGCATGAAATGATACTAATCAATCATGATGAGACGATAAAATTGAAATTTTAATTTTAATTATAAAATCGAATGTTGAATCTTTGCCGATAAAATTTTTAAATTTACTTATTACACCCAATTTGAGAGGTTAAATTAAATAAAAGTGATGTGTCAATAGTAATTGATATGACTCATTATTCATAAATTGAAGAAATTTTAAAATTATATAATCTTGATACTAATCAACAATTTATCAACCAATTGCAGATTAAGTTAACTAATTGAATCCATCAATTTTAATTTATAATCAAACAAACCAATATAAAAAATCAATAATTAAATTGATCATCAATCATGGCAACCAATTAAATTTAATTTTAACTAATCTCACTATCGATCAATTTAATGTATGATCCATATTAAAATCTTAAACCAATCAATTTGACCCGATTAAATATTTTCAATCTAATTAATTCCAACTATCCAATCAAATCAATGATGAAATAAAATTCAAGAAAATATCAAATAATCAATAATAGAGAGATTTCAAAGTGCATGAGATGCATGGGATCACCCTTCTCCATTTGTTAAAGTAGAAATAAAAAAAGAGAAAAAACTTCCATCTTAGGTTTGGTCAAAGAAAAAAATAGAATACAAAAGAAGAGGAAAATGAATTGGGAAGAGAAAAATATTATAAAATTCCCTCTCTTTCGTTACAAAAAAAGTTTGACTCATCCATAACAAACACAAAACCAAGTTGAAGTACTCCTAAGTTCATTTTTCTTTATTCACATTTTTTAAGACAGTTCGATACACTTTAGTCAAATACGAATAACTTTCTCTAAAAAAATTGAATTCTCAAACCATTTTTTATGTTAGAAACTAGACATGAAAGAATTTCAAACAGTATATCTGTAGACACCCCATTTTTGCATCCGCCTGATTAATCAACTCGTCAACCCGATCGCAATGATTCCCAATGATGGATGTGTATTCTATTGCTTTATTTTGTTACCAGATGTGTTTCAGAAATCCGGATGAGGTATCTCGAACTGACAAAACCTTAGAAACCATGCTACGCTAGGAAAATACGACCCCAGAAACATAGAAATCATCATCTTGCAGACCAAAAAGAAGTTTCACGATAAAAATCACTAAAAACTATCAAATTACCAAAATACCCCTAACCTCAAAACAACCCTAGAGCCTACGTTACGCTTAGGAAAACTCATTCAAACACATAAAACAACAAATCGAAATCAAATAAATCATTTCGCCAATTTTCACAGAATTCGACAAAATTACGAAAATGCCCCTCATAAAGTTCACAACCATTTCACACAAAAAATTTCATAAATAACACAAAATAATATTTCCATTGAATTCCTTACGAAAAATCGATTCTAAAACATCCTAGAACATTAAAAACTGACTTAAAACGTGAAAAGTCCTCTCCGGGGGCAAAACGGTAATTTCACAATTTTCATAATTAAAAAATTCGAAATTAATAAATAAAATATTAAATAATTAAAGTGAAACATTAATGAAATTAATTTAAAATTTGTAACCTAAAAAATCGATTAATCGGACTTTCAGGCAAAATTGTTGAGGGTTCGTGAGATATTTCTTTAAGGACCCCTCCATTTGGGGGTCCAAAGAATTAAAGAAATAATGGAAGGGGGTTCTCCAAAAATTAAAAGTAAATCAAGCAAGACTGAAGTCAAGGTAGTAAAGTCAATTAAGTGAGACTGAAGTCAAAATTAAAGTCAATTAAGCAAGACTGAAGTCAAGATATTAAAAGTCAATCAATTAAGACTAAAGTCAAAAATAAATTAAAAGTCAATCAAATAAGACCAAAAGTCATAATAGAATTCTAATTAAATAATAACTCTATCTAATAGAGTTCTAACTTAAAAATAATTCTACCTAAAATAATTCTAATTAAAACACAATTCTACCTAAAACAAGTCAAATAAAACACAACTCTAATTAAAAGATCTCTAATTAAACACTAACTCTATCCAAATCAACCCCTAAAAATATCTATAAATAGAGGTGCTCACACCCTATTTTCGTATCAACTCAAAAACCTAAGAGAAGTAGGTCTAGAAGCTCCCCTAGCCCCCCATAAACCCTAGTTTTGGAGCCCCAACTCCTTAGCTAACATCCCTCCTTCAATTTTAGTCTAGAAAACACCCAAAAGTCTTTTAAAAACACTCCCAAATCCTCAACGAACTTGAAGAGTTTAGATTCAAAAACAAGGAGATACCTTGCCTCGGAGATCCGAAGTCAAATCCGGAAACAGAACGAAGCAAGGGAGCACGGTACAAGGAGCTCTTTTTGTCAGATCTGAGGGAATAAAGTCTTTGCATCGAAAAGTATTTTTTTAATTTATTTTTATCTAGGTTTTAGCAATGTAATTTACTTGGGAATTTAGTAGAGACCGGCTTTGGCCGGGCGGATTGGTGCCTAACACCTTCCAATCCCGTAACATGATCCCCGAATTCAGTTTTCTTGGTTGTAGATTAATTTTTATCCGTTTAGAGTCATTGATCGGTTCCTAGACCGTAATAACTAGGTGGCGACTCCCAAACCTCAAGGGTCAAAAGCGGATCCGCGCACCCCGCGGATCGAGGGCGCTTTCAGTGGCGACTCCACTGGGGACTATTGAGGATCAAACTTGAAAAACCCCAAGTATGGGAGCATTGCCAAGATGACCTAGTTTATTTTTTATTATTATTTAGTTGGATTTATTTTATTTATTTTTTCTGTTTATTTATTTATTTTATCTTGATTGTAGATGATTTTGGGCATTGCATTTTTTTTTTCAATTAAGGATCACTTTTTGATGATCCCTAAATAATGAAAGATTCAAATTAACCTATGAAAATGATGGAATGATGGAGGTTGGACAGAAATATTAAAACGTTTTTAGAGAATATTCTAGCGAGAATTAAGTCTGGGAGCCTCTTAATAAAATATAGATCTCGTCGAGTAGATTAATTTAGAATCTGAGTTCACTCAATTTCATTATCGGAAGCCTTAGATATCATCGATGCAAGTTCAATCTGTAAATCTGGAATTATTTCTGAATTAAAGTTGGGATAGCAACGTTAAAACTTTTTTACAGAATATTCTAGTGAGACTTAAGTCTGGGAACCTATTAATAAAACGTAGATCTCGTCGAGTAGATTAATTTAGAATCTGAGTTCACTTAATTTTGTTATCAGAAGCCTTAGATATCATCGATGCAAGCTCAATCTGTAAAACTGGAATTATTTCTGAATGAAATTTGGGACAGCAACGTTAAAACTTTTTTACAGAATATTCTAGTGAGAATTAAGTCTGGGAACCTCTTAATAAAATGTAGATCTCGTCAAGTAGATTAATTTAGAATCTGAGTTCACTTAATTTTGTTATCAGAAGCCTTAGATATCATCGATGCAAGCTCAATCTGTAAAACTGGAATTATTTCTGAATGAAAGTTGGGACAGCAACGTTAAAACTTTTTTACAGAATATTCTAGTGAGAATTAAGTCTGGGAACCTCTTAATAAAATGTAGATCTCGTCAAGTAGATTAATTTAGAATCTGTGTTCACTCAATTTCGTTATCGGAAGCCTTAGATATCATCGATGCAAGTTCAATCTGTAAATCTGGAATTATTTCTGAATGAAAGTTGGGACAGCAACGTTAAATCATTTTTACAGAACATTCTGCTGAGAACTAAGTCTGGACAACTGTTAATAAAATGTAGATCTCATCGAGTAGATTAATTTAGAACTTGAGTTCACTCGATTTCGTTATCGGGAGCCTTAGATATCATCGATGCAAGTTCAGATTGTATTTTCCTAATTCACAGAAAATCTGAATTTATCTAATGTTGACACAATTAATGTTCTTGAGAGTGAGCTCATCTCAACCATTGTCATTCTATCATCAATGTAACACCTATTGGAATCTCGATTTATTTTGGATCACCCAAAAGTGATCATTGATTGGACCTTAAAAATTATAAAAATTATGCCTATTGCAATGTTTGTTTGATCATTATCATATGCCATATTTATTGATTAATTTACCATGATCTTGTTGAAATACATGATTGATGTTGATCGTAATGTTAATGTGCTTATGTGATGGGAATAATGTGATCTTAATTGAATATTCATATGATTTGAATGATTTTGATTTTGATTAAATATATGATTGGTTTGATTGGATCCATGGGCCCATTTGTTTGAAAAAGGTCCCGGGCACACCCCACCCTGTTTTGCACACACCACCTGCACGTTTACTGTTTTACTCACTTACACGTCCCATTTAGCCAACGTGGTACTAGTGCGTGGCCCGGTCTCTTCGGAGATGCGACGTCATTCATGAAATCCACAACTCCAGTCACGTACCTTAGGGTATATCAAACTGGGGGCATCAATACCATCTGATCAGGTGATTCTGAGAAGTATGTTGATGCACCCAGGCTGGAGCGACCTGAGCCTTTAACCTATTGTAAGCCACACAGTCACATGTCCCGATTGCCAACGTAGTACTAGTACGTGGTCGGTCCCCTCGTGGGATGCCAAACCATTTATGAAAGCTACAACTCTTGACTCGTACCCATAGGTATATAAAAGATAATCCAAGTATATCAATTGCACTTCTTGGTCAAAATCGATGCCTAAGCAAGATCTTGCCCCGATGTACCCTACTGTACGAGGGGGATAGACTACGTCTATTCTAGACGAGAGGTATTTAAGTGGGCCCTTACTCAGCATTGTGCGCCACCTCTCAACTGGAAATCAAACTGGCTGTTTTTGGCTTCAAAGAAGTGAGTTGAGGTTTTAGATTATCACCTATACGGTATATCAAACAAAGTCACCACGTATCGAGAGGTATATAGGTGTGCTTGGGCAAGGGTGGCTAGATAAAAATGCATTGCACGTAGTAAACCTAGAGTCTAGAAGCCTTCCTATAGGTCACGACCCGAATTGACTATGGGTGTTCCCGGGTTGCTTCATTCAATCCAACCAACATGTAGGTGGGCAGACCGATCCAGAATAATCAAACAAAACCCACAATATCGGTCCGACCCAATCGGTGAAATGTACTGATTAATTTGAACCACTTAAACCAGCTGACCCAATGGACAAATGGATCAAACTGATCGATACCAAATCAGTTGGACTAATTGGTTTCACTTTTAAAGATCCAGACCACTTTATCTAGAAAGATTCGATCTTAAGATCAAATTAATTTATCTGATCAAAGGTTCAACCCCAATCAGGGGTAGACCCGCATCTAACCTTTCTCACTTTCTTGGTCACTATAGACTTATGGTGCATTTGGATTCGATTTTCCGCCAGAGGGCTATTTATATCAAAATTTTAATCATGTGGTTAAGAGTGAAACCTTCAGAATCAATGATTAATCTTAGGTGCTCCTAAATGTTCTAAATCCTCATCTGTGTTATTTTGGATCCGTCAAAAGAGTTATCTAGTCAAAGTACCAGTGTTAAGTCCAAGTAGTCCATCCACCCAGAAGGACCTTCTCTCTTTGTAGATAATTGTCCCTGAGTTTTCTTTGAGTTTCAATCCAGTTTTTGTCAGTCTTTAAATCCAGTAGTCGAGTTTGTCAATCAATGTTTTTCAATTCCAATAAAATATAGAAGCTTCTGATTATCATACGTGTAATAATGATTTGAGCATAATATCTAACATGAGAAATGACTTAAAGCTCACTAACCAAATTTGATAAATATTGGAATTAAAGAGTACACTCAAGAAGTGCAAATTGGTGATACATTATCCTCAGGAGAACATGAGAGCATAGTAAACTTACTTGAGAAATTCAACAATATTTCTTGCATGGTCTCATAGATAGATCGCATAAAAATATAGATCAAGACATATAGTCAAGGGTGAACTTCAAAGTCGAAGATTATTGGTCAAAAATGATATAGCTGAAGGCATCGACAAAGACACTAAGACTTACAAGTGGATCTACCAGGTTTCTCACTCAAAAGAGGAGATTTTCATTCATAAGAGAATAAAAGAGTTTCTCAAAATTTTAGAGTTAGAAAACTCAATCATACTCGATTTCACAAAAGAAGACTGAAGAATATTCATTCTCAAAAGAAGACCTTGCTCGATAGAGCAATTCAGATATCGAATTCCTGAAACTTTGACCAAGTCAAGCAGCATTCACCAAAGGAGGCCTTCTTTGGTCGAACAATCATCCTGTCTTACCAAAAAAGAAAAAAAAACCTTCTTTAACCCCTCGCAGTCTTTTAAAAGAAAAATAAAAGCAGTAGCCTCTTCTTTCTAAACCATACCAACCAACCTTGGGAGGGAATCTTAGTTATGAACTACGTTTTGACCTGATCCCAAAAGGAAAAGAAGAAATATTTGGGGTACGTAGGCAACCTGAGAAGTTACTTCAGGCCCGGTCATTAAAAGAAAAATGTATTCTCTTAAGGAAAGTGTCATCCAAAAGAGAAATCTACTATTGAAATGTTCAAAAGAAAAGAATGTCAAACTAAGGGCATTAGAAAAAAGAATTAGAAGAATTGATAAAAAGAAAAGAATGCCAAACTAGGGGCATTTAGAAAAAAAAAATCAAAATAATTGATAGAAAAGAGAGAATATCAAACTAGGGGCATTTTGGGAAGTTGAGCCTTATACATTTTCATTCTAAACCATATCCTAAGCCCACCTATTAAGTCCTCCTGAAGACTAATTGACTCGGTTAAGGTGCAGGAAACTGAGAAATCGTCGATTTGGTTACACAAGATCATCAAGAAAAAAAAGAGAAGCCCGCTAAGTCGAAAACCTGAAAAGGCGGCTTAGGCAAAATTTAGGGCATAACCATAAAAAAGAAAGCCTGCTAGGTTGAAAATCTGAAAATGCGACCTAGGCAAAAATCAAGGTATAATTAGAAAAAGAAAGAGCAAAGCCCGCTAGATTGAAAACCTAAAGAGGCGATCTAGGCAAAAATTAGGGCATCATCAAATGGGAGGAAAGGTCCCGTCAAGAAGAAAAATTCAGAAGGAAGCTTGTGCAGAAACTGCAGAACCATTCAAATCACGATATTTGTCTTTTAGCCAAGAGCTCACATCCGACAAAGACAATATTGAAGTCGAAAAAAATCAGAAGTCATATTGAACATTGTAGGATCTTCAAAAGTATGTTTACTTGTTCAAGTGTTCGCTAATGGAAGATGTAGAATCATCAACCACTTTGAAGAGGAAGATCTTTTATTCTAATATTTATCAAGATTTTTTAAGTCCAGCTCAAGCATTTTTCAAAAGAAATTCGAAAGAAAATGATCAATTATTTATTGCACATATGATAATCTTAAGAGTCTTAAATTTAAGAGAATGTCAGTTCTTCTATCTATCATACATCAGAGTCCATATTTTTCAAGCGTAATCCATTCCATCAGTCTCGTAGTCAAGTCCCAATTAAAGCTAACCTTGAAACTAGGGGCATTTTTGAAGGTCATTTAATTCCAAAGTTTTTGTTCTTAATCACATGATAAAAAGAAAATCATACAAAAGCTTAAAAGTCCGGCGAAACCCAATGATAATTACGAATCCAGATGCATGATAAGCCAATAAAGGCCTGATCTTTCAAACTTTGAGCTCGATTTTGAATCATATAATCAATTAATAGGATTGTTTAAGTTCCTATAAATCTAAGCCCGAGAACGTGGCTTAGTAAGTTCGAGTCCGAGAAACGAGACTCCAACTTTTTGAATCATAGAATGAATGGGCTTGTTGAAGTGCCTATAAACCTAAGTTCGAGTCCGAGAAACGAGACTCCAACTTGTTGAATCATAGAATGAATAGGCCTTTTGAAGTGCCTACAAACCTAAGTTCGAGTCCGAGAAACGAGACTCCAACTTGTTGAATCATAGAATGGATAGGCTTTTTGAAGTGCCTACAAACCTAAGTTCGAGTCCGAGAAATGAGACTCCAACTTGTTGAATCATAGATAGGCTTTTTGAATAAGTTCGAGTCCGAGAAACGAGACTCCAACTTGTTGAATCATAAAATGAATAGGCTTTTTGAAGTGCCTACAAACCTAAGTTCGAGTCCGAGAAACGAGACTCCAACTTTTTGAATCATAGAATGAATAGGCTTTTTGAAGTGCCTACAAACCTAAGTTCGAGTCCGAGAAACGAGACTCCAACTTTTTGAATCATAGAATTAATAGGCTTTTTGAAGTGCCTACAAACCTAAGTTCGAGTCCGAGAAACGTGACTCCAATTTTTGAATCATAGAATGAATAGACTTTTTGAAGTGCCTACAAACCTAAGTTCGAGTCCGAGAAACGAGACTCCAACTTTTTGAATAATATATAGGCTTTTTGAAGTGCCTATAAACCTAAGTTCGAGTCCGAGAAATGAGACTCCAACGTTTTGAATCATAGGCTTTTTGAAGTGCCTATTAACCTTAGATCGAGTCCGAGAAACGAGACTCCAATTTTAATAGGATTGTTTAAGTTCCTGTAAACCTTAGCCAGAGTCCGAGAAACGAGACTCCAGCTTTGTTTGAAATCATATTAAATTAATAGGATTGTTTAAGTTCCTTAGCCTGAGAAGCTTGGCTACAATAGGCTCCAGTCCGATAAATGAGACTCAAACTTTTTCGAACTCTAAAGAAGAATTTCAATTAGGATTTAACGAAGTTCTTACAATGTTATAACTCCAATTACCTTTGTTAAACCTTGCTATGATTGTTTTCGTTGTATAAGTGCATCTCAATTTTGAATCATTATTGTCAGTGAGAGAAGATCTCTAGGACCTAGCACATTTTTACTCAGTTTCACACAACATCACACCATTGCACACATGTACACTTTTGTATTAGTCAGGGAGAATTTTCTAAAATTCGAGGATCTGACATCGTCAGTGAGAGTTCAAGCTCGAGGACCTGACAACCTTTTAGTTCGAGGAGAGTTTTACCCTCAAGGATCCGAACACCCTGACAAATTGCTAAATCAGGCTGCAAAATGAACTGTCACTAGCTTTGGCATTCGGATATCGCACTATCTACCAAAATAGATTTGCTATCTAGTTTGCTTCAACCCTCTGCCAAAGAGGGGCATCTGTAGACACCCCATTTTTGCATCCGCCTGATTAATCAACTCGTCAACCCGATCGCAATGATTCCCAATGATGGATGTGTATTCTATTGCTTTATTTTGTTACCAGATGTGTTTCAGAAATCCGGATGAGGTATCTCGAACTGACAAAACCTTAGAAACCATGCTACGCTAGGAAAATACGACCCCAGAAACATAGAAATCATCATCTTGCAGACCAAAAAGAAGTTTCACGATAAAAATCACTAAAAACTATCAAATTACCAAAATACCCCTAACCTCAAAACAACCCTAGAGCCTACGTTACGCTTAGGAAAACTCATTCAAACACATAAAACAACAAATCGAAATCAAATAAATCATTTCGCCAATTTTCACAGAATTCGACAAAATTACGAAAATGCCCCTCATAAAGTTCACAACCATTTCACACAAAAAATTTCATAAATAACACAAAATAATATTTCCATTGAATTCCTTACGAAAAATCGATTCTAAAACATCCTAGAACATTAAAAACTGACTTAAAACGTGAAAAGTCCTCTCCGGGGGCAAAACGGTAATTTCACAATTTTCATAATTAAAAAATTCGAAATTAATAAATAAAATATTAAATAATTAAAGTGAAACATTAATGAAATTAATTTAAAATTTTGAACCTAAAAAATCGATTAATCGGACTTTCAGGCAAAATTGTTGAGGGTTCGTGAGATATTTCTTTAAGGACCCCTCCATTTGGGGGTCCAAAGAATTAAAGAAATAATGGAAGGGGGTTCTCCAAAAATTAAAAGTAAATCAAGCAAGACTGAAGTCAAGGTAGTAAAGTCAATTAAGTGAGACTGAAGTCAAAATTAAAGTCAATTAAGCAAGACTGAAGTCAAGATATTAAAAGTCAATCAATTAAGACTAAAGTCAAAACATTAAAAGTCAATCAAATAAGACCAAAAGTCATAATAGAATTCTAATTAAATAATAACTCTATCTAATAGAGTTCTAACTTAAAAATAATTCTACCTAAAATAATTCTAATTAAAACACAATTCTACCTAAAACAAGTCAAATTAAAACACAACTCTAATTAAAAGATCTCTAATTAAACACTAACTCTATCCAAATCAACCCCTAAAAATATCTATAAATAGAGGTGCTCACACCCTATTTTCGTATCAACTCAAAAACCCTAAGAGAAGTAGGTCTAGAAGCTCCCCTAGCCCCCCATAAACCCTAGTTTTGGAGCCCCAACTCCTTAGCTAACATCCCTCCTTCAATTTTAGTCTAGAAAACACCCAAAAGTCTTTTAAAAACACTCCCAAATCCTCAACGAACTTGAAGAGTTTAGATTCAAAAACAAGGAGATACCTTGCCTCGGAGATCCGAAGTCAAATCCGGAAACAGAACGAAGCAAGGGAGCACGGTACAAGGAGCTCTTTTTGTCAGATCTGAGGGAATAAAGTCTTTGCATCGAAAATGTATTTTTTTAATTTATTTTTATCTAGGTTTTAGCAATGTAATTTACTTGGGAATTTAGTAGAGACCGGCTTTGGCCGGGCGGGATTGGTGCCTAACACCTTCCAATCCCGTAACATGATCCCCGAATTCAGTTTTCTTGGTTGTAGATTAATTTTTATCCGTTTAGAGTCATTGATCGGTTCCTAGACCGTAATAACTAGGTGGCGACTCCCAAACCTCAAGGGTCAAAAGCGGATCCGCGCACCCCGCGGATCGAGGGCGCTTTCAATATCATAAGGGTTATCAACTTTTCTTCAATTGATATAGATTTGTCTATAAAGTTGAGGCAAAATTCAAGTTGAAATCTGAGACAGTTTAACACCTTTTAGTCAAATGCGTATATTTTATTATATAAAATTTCAGTTCACAAACCATATGTTGCATTAGAAACTAAACACGTAGAGATTTTCAAGGGCATATTGCACACTTCAACTCCTTTTCAATCAATACAGATTTATCCATGAAGTTGAGGTAAAATCTAATATTCAACACTGATATTCATAATCATTCAAGTCTGACTCGTTTGACAAATTTTCTTAAGAAATTAAGGAAATTGAACTCTTGAAGTAAATTTTATTTATTTATTTAAAAAATAAAAAAATAAAAAATAAAGAATTATTTCAAGTTAACCCGATATTCACCTTGCTTAGAGCTTTTAATCTTTTTGACAATTATTCTCACATGTTATGAGTTTTTTTTAATCAATTCGGTATTTATTTGTAGGTGGTATAGTTTTTGACCATTTTGATAATTGATTATGTATATAATATTATATTACTAATTTGAAAATCAATTGTGCATGCGACTATGTTATTTTACTAATTTGAAAATTTTAATACATGTGGTGATTTATTGATTTGAAAATTTTGTGCATGTGATACTTTTATCAACTTTGGTAATATTAATCATATGATTTGTTTACTGATTTGAAATTTTTATACATATGATATAATAATTGATTTTAAAATTTTCATGCATAAGGTATGTTCATCAATTGGGTAACTTATTTATAAATATGGGTTGTTTATCGATTTGAAAAATTTTATTCATGGGATATGATTATCGATTTGAAAATTTTATGCATATGAGACGTTTATCGATTTGAAATTTTTTATGCATTTGATACAATTACTAATTTGGAAATTACTAATGCATGTGATATTTTTATCAATTTGAAATTTATTGATGTATGTGATATTTTACTAATTTAGAAATTAATCTATACATGATGATGTGTCTGCCAATTTGGATATAAATTTTCATGTGATGATGATTTACAAATTTGAAATTTTATTTGTGCATGTGATATTCATTACATCAATTATGCATAAAACTTACTAATCAAAATTTTCATTTTTCATAAGTTTTGCCACATAAACCTTAGGGCATCGGATATGATTTTATGTTTTTTTTTAATTGTTTATCATCTTTTTATGTGCAAAATTTGAGGAATTGTAGTATTGAAAAGAACTACAGACATAGGATTTATTTGGACAATCTAACATAAATTAATGATGATGATTGGACCGTATCCTTGACCATAGTCTTCCTCATTTGACCTTAGGATTTTTTAAATTATAGTAGAGACCAATCACCTTGATCGGGTAGGTTCGGTGTATAACACCCTTCAAAATTCATAACTTGACCCTTTACCCATTTCTCTTACTCGTGAACTGATCCAAATTCATTTGGAGTTATTTTGGTTCATAGACCTAAACTTAGTGGCGACTCCCCATTTTCTAAAATTTTTCAATTATCCATTAGATACTTTTTATTATTTAGTAAAAACTATCGAGGTACTTTCAATTATCTTTTTAGTTGAAATCAAACTAGTAAGACATTCTTCTTAGGTGATCTTACTCAAGTAGAGCGTTACTCAAGAAACCTTTCACTTTTTCTTCACATTATTCTATGGCTAATCCTGTAACCCCACCTTAACACTGTTCCATAGACTTACTCAAAGATCGATCGATAGTTTTTTTGATCTTTGTATGAACTTCTTAAAATAGTTAATGGGAAGACAGTAACAACAGAGGGGGGTAGATTATTTATTTAACCTTAAGAAGAAGATTAAAGAAACTATAAGGGAATACATTCACCAATTCAAGAAAAAGCTTATTCAAATCGACAATTGTAATGATTGCCTATCGAAAAAGGGTGGTTCCCCAATAGTCTAAAATTTTACGATTATCTGGTAAAGAGCAATCCAGAGAAGATGGATGGTTTCTTGCTGAAGACGGAAAAATATACAAAGCTAGAAGAAGACAAGTTAAACGCTGCCCCAATGTTTGTTTCCATCCTTTAGACAATAGAAAAATTATTCAGCAAGGACAAAAACAACTAGTCAAGCTAGAAATAAGAGATGAGCAGAAAGAGTTTCAAACCTGAAAGCGCTCAGAAGTATACTCCTCTCAATGATTCACTAAATAACATTCTTCAACATATTCAAAATGGGTCATTCATTAGATGGCCTCAATAGATGTTTTTAGATCCTTTCATAAGGAATGTCACGAAGAGGTGCATCATTCACAAAATCATGGGCATCGGATAGAAGATTGCAAGTCTCTGTAGATTATGGTCTAAGAACTTGTAAATCAAGGATACCTCTAGGAGTTCATTGTTCATCTGTGGAAAACACATGCCAATTAGTAGCAACTACACTTCCCTCCTCCACTACTGTAGACACCCCATTTTTGCACTCACCTGATTAATCAACTCGTCAACCCGATTGCAACGGTTCCTAGTGATGGATGATTATTCCAATGCTTTATTTTGGTACCAGATATGTTTCAAAAATCCGAATGAGGTATTTCAAATTAACAAAACTGTAGAAACCACGCTACGCTAGGAAAATATAATCTCAAAAGCTTAGAAATCATCATTTTTCAAACAAAAAGAAGATTCACGATAAAAATCACTAAAAAATGATCAAATTATCAAAATACCCCTAACCTTAAAATATCCCTAGAGCTTACGCTACGCTTAGGAAAATTCTTTCGAACGCATAAAACAACAAATCAAAACCAAATAAATCATTTCGCCAATTTTCACAGAATTTGACAAAATTACGAAAATACCCCTCATAAAGTTCACGACCATTTCACACAAAAAATTTCATAAATGACATAAACCAATATTTCCATTGAATTCCTTACGAAAAATCGATTCCAAAACATCCTAGAACATAAAAAATCAACTTAAAACGCGAAAAGTCCTCTCCGAGGGCAAAACGGTAATTTCACAATTTTTATAATTAAAATTTTGAAATTAATAAATAAAATATTAAATAATTAAAGTGAAACATTAATAAAATTAACTTAAAAATTTAAACTAAAAAAATCGATCAATCAGGCTCTCAAGCAAAATTGTTGAGGTTTGCCAAGATATTTCTTCAAGTACCCCTCAATTTGGGGGTCCAAAGAATTAAAGATATAATAGAGGGGGGTTCTCCAAAAAATTAAAGTCAATCAAGAAAGACTAAAGTCAAGGTATTAAAGTCAATCAAGTAAGACTAAAGTCAAAATTAAAGTCAATTAAGTAAGACTAAAGTCAAGATATTAAAAGTCAACCAAGTAAGACTAAAGTCAAAATCTTAAAGTCAATCAAATAAGACCAAAAGTCAAAACCCTAATAGAGTTCTAATTAAATAATAACTCTATTTAATAGAATTTTAACTAAAATATAACTCTACCTAAAACAATTTTAATTAAAATACAACTCTACCTAAAACAATTCTAACTAAAATATAACTCTAACTAAAAGAATTATAATTAAACACTAATTCTATCTAAACAAATCCTTAAAAAAAATCTATAAATAAGGGTCCTCACACCCTATTTTCGTATCAAATCAAAAACCCTAAGAGAAGTAGGTCAAAAAGCTTCCCTAGCCTTTCACAAACCCTAATTTTGAAGTCATAACTCCTTACCTAACACCCATACTTCGATTTTAGCCTGAAAAAATCTAGAAGCCCTTTAAAAACACCTCAAAATCGATAATAAAATTTGAAGAATCCAGATTTAAGGAAGAGATTACCTCGCCTCGAAGATCCGAAATCAGATCCAGAGACAGAACGAAGTAAGGAGTACGGTACAAGGAGCAGTTTTATCAAATCTGAGGGAATAGAACCGTTGCGTTCGAAGGTAAAATCTCTTTTATTTTTTCTATCTAGGTTTTTGTTAGCAATGTAGTCTTATTTGGGATAAGTAGAGACCGGCATTGGCCAGGCGGGGTTGGTGCCTAACACCTTCCAACCCTGTAATGTGATCCCCGGATTCAGTTTTTCTTTAGTAGATTAATTTCTTTATCCGTTTAGAGTCAGTATTCGGTTCCTAGACCGTAATAACTATGAGGTGACTCCCAAACCTCAAGGGTCAAAAGCGGATCTGTGGCGTCCCGCCGAACACTAACACAAATCCCCATGTCAGATCTCGAGGTACTAAGTGGCACCTCGAAATTTCGGCATGGTCTCCTCTGTTTATGTTAGCATTCCAAGGCGTTCAACCTGCACCTGATAAACGACATACAATCCTGCATACATATACAAAATATAATACTAGCGGAAGCTTATACACGTCTAATAACGTACGAATTATCAGAGTGCGGAAGAAGAAAATTTACGGGATTATACAAAATTTTCTCACTCTAACAAGAGTCCTAACGCTCAATACAAATCTATAATACTCCTAGACAAATGGAGTATAACTCCAATACTTACCAGGTGACGGACTCTGGCTGTCTATTTGACCCACCAGATGATTCTCACTCATGTTCTACTCCTCCTGCCTCGCTAAGCTTCGGATCTGAAACTAAAAAAATGGAGGATGAAAGGGTGAGTAACAATGGTTTACCCAGTAAGGAAACAACAATTTCTGCCAATAACCTCTCCTAACATGAACGAATAAACATACTGAATCATTTTAAAATAAACAAAGTTTTACAGAAGAAAACTACGATTAACTGGTACATATAGCCAGGGATGAGCAACTAAACATTTTAAAACTCATATTACATCGATCAGCAGTACTCACTATAACATTCTCTTTTTATACAAATCTAATTGATCAAATGGAAACAATAAACATGCATTTCATTTTATATATCAAAATAAGCAACAGATAGATAATACACGATGGTGGAGTATTGGAATTAGAGAGTTGGGATTCACGACTGGATCGCTCCCAGTCGGGACATGATGTTACAATTCCTTTCTGGCTTTTAGTTCCTGATTTTGTGGCCGGTCGCTGCCCTTACCACGTTTGGTTGACCATTTATCCGGCTCAGGCTGGCCGTTTGACGTGACCGTAAGCAATGGGTCTCTTTTCGATGTGTCAGAACGTTCGACTACTATAGATTGTTAGTGATCACTGACTAATCATCTTCGTCTATGCCTATCAGGCGTACATGTGATTCCCAAAGATACAAACCATTCGTATACGACCACCTTTACATTACAAGTTCACTGGTAAAGATAGAAAGGAATAAACCCGGATTCCAGTTGTGACTCCACTCTCATATGCGTCCCATACCACGTATGAGTTTGGTGGTCCCTACCGTACATCCCAGGATAGTACACCACTCCGGATGATATGACGCACTATCCCTCAGGCATTCACAAACTCTTTACAGCTCAAAAATAGCTACTTATATAATTATTTTCATTTGAAAAAAAAGAGAAATTAACAATACAAGGTTGAGAATAGATATCCAGTTTCCTACCATGCAAGTGTGGCCACCCGGCCTAAAATAAATAACATAAACAGAGCGCCTCGCGCTAACAGAAAGTAAATAAACATGCAACCAGTAACATTATCCCTGGATATCCGTTCACCAACCTGCATACAACACAACAACGTAAAATGCAGACATCACCCCTCGGGTGTGACTCTGACATTTACCGTTTCATACCCTTTTTCCTTTTTCTTTTTTCGACTTTTACAGTTTTCAATCTCTTCATAAAATATCTATTTTCTGATATTCATCAACTCAATATGAGTTCATTGAATATTAAATCACATTTTTCAACTATAGAATTTATTTCTATCAATAATATTGAAAAAAGATACAAATTTCATATCAAAACGGGGTCCGAGCAGTGCACAAGACCCAATTTATGGCAATAACCCGTTAAAATACTCTACCCACGTATAATTTGTTAAAAATACAATTAAACATATCAAACATGCAATTTCTGGCAATTTCTGTGAATTTTGAAATAAACAAAGAATTCTATATTTCGAAAATACATCCAAATTTTTCCAATAAAATCCTAAATGCAATTTTCACAATCTATGATTATTAATAGAAATTCAGAGTTCCTTACAATCTCTAGGCGAAAGGATCAAAGCACGTGCACGGAAATCGAGGCGATCGGCACGGAAATCGAGACGGACCGAACTTCGAAGCGGCTGATTTTTTGAAATCGACCTGGTGGTTTTTGAAGATCTCGATGTGCTTGTCTCTTCTCCCTTCTACGACGAAAGGCGGTTTGACCCCGAAACCGATGAAAATCGAGGTCGAAGTTACGAAAATCTCCGTATCCAAATACGGCTGATTTTTGACGATATCGGGTGAAATAGAAAGTAAAAACGAAGCAAGGTTGGGTGGGTTTTGTAGAGAATGAGGCTACGGACGTTTCTCTTCTCGCCTTCTCTGCGTCGGAAAGCGATTTGACCCCGAAACGGACGAAATTCGAGGTCAAAGTTTCGAAATTTCCGTATCCAAATACGACTGATTTTTGACGATATCGGATGAAATAGAAAGTGAAATGAAGAAAGGTTGGGTGGGTTTTGTAGAGAACGTAGCTGCGGACATTTCTCCCTTCTACGTCGATTGTCGACGGTGAGCCGTTTGTGAGAGATCTGAGGTGGAAGGTCGAAGAGAAAAGAAAAAAAAAAATCGTTTTATATGTCTCGGCCGTATGGACGCGTTGGGGAAGATGAGTTATATAAAAAAAATTAAAAATATTATTTAAATAACATGTGGGACGAATTCGGTATTTTGTCAATTGTTTCGATCGTCGATAACTTTATCATCCGGACTCCAAAACTGACAAATGAATACTCTATTTCGCCTAATTTTTCATTCCGGATCTAATGGTGTAGTCAATTTCCTAAATTATGTCTCCATCAAAAATTTACATTTTTGGCCTGACGTGACCCATAAACTTGATGTCGTTTTCCGTTTTTGACGATAAATTCAACTTCCTGATCTCCAAAATGACAAATAAATAGTCCATGTTGAATAATTTTTCGTTATGAACCCAAGGGTATGATCGAATTTTAAAAATTATTGCTCTAAAAAAAAATCACTTTTTTTAGCCTGATCCGACCCGGTAATCGAGGATTTTGCAACTTTTATATTCGGACTCGCATTTGAGCGTGCTTACAGGCTAACTATGTTTTTCGATCATTTTGAATTTAATGGTGAGGTCAGATTCCATTAAAAATGATCAGAAACATCCTAAAATTTTACCCCTAAATCCTACTTTTAAGATTTTCTTAAATTTTCACTATTATTTTTTCCTCGAGATACGAATTAAAAATTCGGGGTGTTACAGGATCTGCGCACCCCGCGGATCGAGGGCTCTTTCAACTACCAAAAAGACCACAAAAATAGATACAAATGACGAATGTTATCAATGTCATATATGGATGAGCGATAACTCAAACAAACCATGCAAAGCAACTAGATAAAATGAATCTGATCAGGAAAGTTATTCAGGTAAGAGAGGTTTACCAAATCCGACCTTAACCATGATGGAGTTCACTACTAACAAAAGATGGATATTCTGTCATCTTCTTCTTGAATCAAGATCTAGAAAGAACATATAGTCCTCATAAAGATGCTTTGGTACTAGCATTACCAATAGGCAATCACGATGTCCATCAAACCTTGGTGGACTTGGGAAGTTCAATTGATGTCCTCTTCATCGAAACATTGAAGAAGATGAACGTGGATGAAAGCACAATGGAACAACCAAATTCTCTTTCGGTGGCTTTCAACGGAGATACAACAAGAACACTGAAAGAGAACACCTTACTAGTTTTGACTGGACCAGCAATGGTGATGACAACATTTGTTGTGGTAGACGTTTTTTTACCCTATAACGTAATCTTAGGGAGCACTTGGATACATAAGATGAGGGCAATTCTCTCAACCTATAATTAGCTAGTATGGTTTCCAACATCAAACGGTGTTTGGGAAATTAAGCAACAACAAAGCAATGTTACGTTGCCTCATTTAGAAAAAAGAGCCAAAGCAAGGGTCAACTGCTGTGGGAGAGCCAATCAAGTCAATAGCAATCGTAATCAAACTTCCATACCAGAAAATATTGAGCGGAAGAATGGGAGGAGTCACCTACAATCAAACCAATAGAGGCTGTAGACATCGAAGATGGAAAACAGCAAAGGAAAATTTTCATTGATTCCATGCTATCAAAGAAAAAAAAAGAGCTAACTAGCTTCTTACAAAAAAATAAAGAAGTTTTTGCATGGTCATTCGAAGATATGTCGAGCATAGATCCAAAGGTTGTCTGCCATCTACTAAACGTGGATCCTAGTTATCTACTTTTTCATCAGAAAAGGCGACGACTCGTACCAAATCGAAGAGATGTAGTCAATGAAAAGATAGATAAGCTAAAGCACACAAACTTCATCAAAAAAGTTCAGTACCCAAGTTGGATGGCCAACATCATCTCTATGCGAAAGAAGAATGGCAAGATTCGAATATGCATAGACTTGACAAGTCTAAATAAGGTATGTCCAAAAGTCTACTTTCTTTTTCCACGAATCGACCAATTGGTGGATACAACCTCAAGACATGATTTGTTGTCTTTCATTGATGGTTACTTGGGGTATAATCAGATCATGATGCATCTAAATGATCAAGAGAAAACTTTTTTCATCACAAATAAAGGAAATTTTTGCTATAGAGTAATGCCCTTCGGAGATAAGAACGTAGGAACAACTTATCAATGTCTAGTCACCTGAATGCTCTAGAAGCAGATTGGAAAAATCGTAGAGGTGTACATTGAGGACGCCCTCATCAAAAGTACAAAGAGATAAGATCATATCCGAGATCTAGAAGATATCTTTGGTAAACTAAAGACATAGAGGATGAAGTTGAGTCCAACCAAATGCACTTTTGGGGTATCTTCGGGCAAGTTCTTCGATTATGTGATCACCAAGAGAGGAATTGAAGCAAATCTGGATCAGATCAAGGCACTAAGCAATATGCCCTCTACAAAGAGCGAGAAGGAAGTTCAATGACAAAGAGGACGAATTGCAACCCTCAACCGTTTCATCGCAAGAACCTTAGATAAGTGTTGACTCCTCTTTTAATTACTTCAAAAGAATAAATATCTAGACTGGGGGCAAGAATGCAAAGAATATTTCTAGGAGCTAAAATGGTACCTCAGGCAACCCTTAATTCTCTCTAAGCCACAATTTGGAGAGAGGATGCATTTATACTTGGCAACTTTATCATAAGCAATCAGTTTAGTCAATCCTAGTTAGGACATATGAAGGTACTAAAAAGACGATATACTTCCCAAGTAAGACCCTTCTCGATGTAGAGATTAGATACTTTAAGATGGAGAAGGTGGCATTGGCATTGGTGTACACAACAAGGAAACTAAGACCATACTTCCAAGCACACCCAATCAAAGTCCTAACTGAATATCTATTTCGAGCAATCCTCAATAAGTTTGACTTATCGGGTCGAATGGTGAAATGGGTTATTGAGCTCAACAAATTCGAGGCCACTTTTATTCCGAAGACTTCAATGAAGTGATAGGTGATAGCTAAATTCCTTGTAGATTTTCCTCCAGAATGTCCAACTATAAAAAAATAAGAAATAGTAGTAGAACTACCACAACCAGAAGACGTAGAAATTGCAGAGCCTTGGAAAACCAATGAAGGGTGGAAACTGTTAGTAGATGGAACTTCTAATGATAGAGGCTAGGGGCAGGTGTTCTTATCACACATGAAGGTATAAGTTAGAAAAGGCAATTCATTTCAAGTTCAAAGCCTCAAAAATCAAGCGGAGTATGAGGCCATCATCTTAGGACTTGAAATGGCCTCTCACCTCAATATCACGAAGTTAACAGTCTATAACGACTCATAGCTAGTCGTGAAATACATCAACGGAGTTTATGAAGTCATAAATGAACGGATGACAACTTAACTTGACCTTGTTAAGAAATGGATAAAGGAGATCAGAAAGGTTGGAGTTTTCTAGATTTCAAGATTGGAAAATCAGCACATAGACGCCTTGGCTTATGTGGAATTTACTTTGGAGAGAGAGGTAGCAACCATAGACCCACCTTCAGTTGCTCTAATTGCTAGCCCAAGCTAGATCAATTCTCTTAAAGCCTTCCTCAATGATGGAACTTTACCAAAGGATAGAGAAGAACAAAACACAATGCAAGTCACTACATCCTAGTGAATTGTGACTTGTATAGAAGATAATTCAGAGGTTCCTACTTATGGTACTTATGAGAAAAAAGAAGTTGAAGAACTCACGAAGCCATCACTCAAGGTACTTCTGGTTGTTCATGCAAAGAGATGCTTCACAATTCATAAGATGGTCCAACCAATACACATGACATGCTCCAGCAATCCATTAACTAGTCGAGGAGATGGGACCATTAAAATGTCTATGGCCTTTTTCTCAATGAGGTCTTGCTATAGTAGGTCTTTTACTTAATGCTCCTAGACATAAACAATTTCTTTTAATAGCTACCAATTACTTCGCAAAGTGGGTGAAAGTAGAACCCTTAGCACACATACGAGAGTTAGAGGTGATACACTTCCTCTAGAACAATACTTTCACTATGTTCAGAGCTCAAAAGGTCTTCATCATATACAACGGGAAACAATTCGAAGGACGTACAATTCATGACTTCTGCAGAAACTTGGATATTTGTTAGTTCTTATTTACTCCTCGCAATCCTGAAAGAAATGGGCAAGTAGAAGCTACAAACAAGACCCTGATCAACAACCTCAAGAAAAGACTTGGAGATGCAAAGGGAAAATGGGTTGAAGAGCTCTTTGAAGTACTATGGGTTTGCAGAACCACACCAAGGAAATCCACCGAAGAGTTTCCTTATACTCTCTCTCTCTCTCTCACATTTGGAGATGAAGCAGTCATGCTAATAGAGTTGGAAGTACCAACTACAATAAGCCTAATCACGATTCCCAGGAGAATGATGATATCTTAGTTAAGATACTTAACCTCACTGGAAAAAAAATAGAAAAAGCAATGGTCTAACTTGCAGCTTACCAGCAACACCTCGAGAGAGTTTCTGACCAAAAGGTTCGACAAAGAACCTTCAAGCCTGAAGACTTGGTTTTAAGAAAGGTGTTCGAGATCACAAAAGAACTCAACAGTGAAAATTGTGGGCCAATGGGGAAGGTCCATACATCGTAGATAAAATGGGGACAACAGGAGTCTTTTACTTGAATACCCCTAGTAGTGATAAACTTCAGTATTCATGGAACGCAACAAATTTACGAAAAGTATTATCAATAACATCTAACCACTTATCAAGCTATGAGAATTATTTATCGAGTTGACTGGAACTAAATCCTAACTTGATGAGTCGACATGGTGATAAACCTACAACTATGAGCCTTCGCTTACCAAAGTAGCCCACACTTCCTTATTAGCAAGCTCTCACTCATTAGAGCAATCCTTGCTCCCTCATCAAAGAGCCCTCACTGACCAAGGTAGCACCCACATCCTTATCAACAAGCTCTCGCTCACTAGTGTAACCCTACTTCCCTTACCAATGAGTCCTCACTCACCAAGGTAGCCCTTACGTCCCTATCAACAAGCTCTCACTCATCAACAAGTTCTTTTTATCAAAGATCAAGAAGCCCTCACTTCTTTATAAATAGCCATCAGTCATCAAGTAGGTTTCGCTTCTCTTTAAAAAGTTCTCACTCATCAAGTAGCTCCCACTTCTCCTTAAAAAGCCCTTACTCATAAACAAGCCCTCACTTCTACTTAAAGAGCTCTCGCTCATCAAAATAGTTAGGCTTCTTAAACAAAGGGCCCCCATTCCCAAAGAAACTACTATTTCACCTCAAAAAGCCCACGTTCTCCAAGAAGCTCCTACTTCTCAAACAAAGGGCCCTCACCCCCAAAAAAGTTTTTGCTTCTCTTCAAAGAGCCCACGCTTTCAAAGAAACTTTCGCTTCTCATCAAAAAGTCCTTGCTCTCTAAAGAAGCTCTCGTTTCTCTTCAAAAAGTTTATGCTCTCTAAGAAGCTCTCGTTTCTCCTTAAAGATCCCACAATCTCAAAGAATCTCTTACTTCTCTTCAAAAAAGCCCACTCTTCATCAACATGAAGGAAGCCCATGTTCTCTAAAGAAGGCAAATACTATTTAGAACTCAAACTTCTATAATAAGTCTCAACAATGCAAGCATTGCACAAAAAAAAGAGTACAAACACAAAAAAGAATATAAGTATAGTTTTTATCACTTACATTACTAACTTAGAGAATCAATAACTCAAAGAGTCAAAACAGTCAAAATTCGAAAAGCAAGGCAAGTCATGTAAGCTTAATGAGAGGTTCAAGAAGAATCATCAAAATCATAGGTCCTTTGGGTAGCAACAATAATAACCTGTGATCTGGATTAGTGTCATCATCAGCAAGACTAGAAGAAGCTATTAAAGTCTTTTCTACTTCTTCTTCTTCTTCCTCAGCTCCTTGGGAAACTATGGTGTTCCCATCTTCATCCAATCCAAGTTCAGACAGAACTCGACCCCTTTGATCATCACGAGCCTTGTGCATTTGCTCTTCAAGTTGCTTGTACATGTTCTTGTAGGTTTTCTTTGCCTCTTCCTCTTTCTTTGTCTTAAGGCAAATCAGTTGGCTCTGAAAAGAAATGATGTAAATATTCTGATTATTTTGGTTCTCAGACAGTAGCTTGATAGAAATTGTTCAAGGACGTCCAAGACTGCTTAGATCGAAACTTCTGAAGATGAAGAGAAGCAACTTTTCTTTCAGTCATTTCCGAATAATCAGAAAAAGTGGTCATATGGTAAGAAGCCTGTCAAAGACAAAAATAATAAAATAGAAGAATTATCTGCTGAGTAGAAGAAAGATAAGTTAAATCGCCTCACCTTTTTTCGCTAAGTAGTTCAAAGGAATCCAATTGGTAAATGGGGATTCTTGGAGAAATGAGAGTCGCCACCTATTTTAGGTCTAGGAATAAAAAAATTAGAAATGGATCTAGATCGGTTCACGAATATAAGAAATGGGTAAGGGGTCAGATTACAGGTTTTAGAAGGTGTTAAGCACCGAATCCGCTCGATCGAGATGATCGATTTCTACTACGATCCAAAACTATCCTATAGTCAACATACAAAGATTAAAAGTCAAACTAGGGTTCAATCATGATTCATTTATATCGAATTTACTAAATGAGTCTTACGGCTAAAATTCTCCAATTATTACATGATTCTCGAATTTCGCACAAAAAAGAAGATTCATGAAAAAACTTGAATCTCATCCCATATTCTAGAATTCACATGGTAATATTTATCAAATCATCCAAAATAGAAACCCATGAGAATCCTCTGAATAGGAAAATTATGAATATAGAACTGTTAAATTTGCAACTTATGAAAATTTAAAATTTGAAATTTCGTAAATTAGAATTTGAAGAATATATGATGAATTCCAAAATTAAATATTTATAAAACTACATTCTTCAAAATAGAAAGTTTCAAAATAATATAAGATTTCCGAATTAGAAAATCCAGAATTTCCATGAACATGAAATTTTTAAATAGGAAAATGTAAAAGCTTTTAAATTGGGAAATTACTAACATGTGAAATTTCTAAATTAGAAACTTATAATATATATTTTCCCAAAATAGAAAATTATGCAATTTCCATATTAGAAAGTTTCAAATACGAATTTTCCACAAAAGAAAATATGAATCCGAAAATTTCAAAATAAAAAAAGAAAATATGAACATGAAACTTTTTAAAATAGAATATCACAAATTTGAATAGAAAATTTTCAAAAACACGTGTAATTTATGAAATTTTGAATTACCAAATCATGATCATGAAATTTCTAAATCGATAAATTACTCACAAAGACGATATTCTAAAATTAACAAGAGATAGAGATATACTAATTTCTGAATTCCCAAAAGAGTCATCTTTAATATTTATCAATTTAATAAACAAATTATTGCATGGAATCATTTTCAAATCATTGCACAAATATCACTTATCACAATCCTTCAATTTGATTAATTATACATTCCTAAACATGAAAACTACAAAAATAATTCGAGCCACTTCAATCATCCAAATAATTTAAAAAAACACAAAAAAAAATCAACTTAAGCATGGTGATCATGATTTTCATAAAAAAACATATAATATAATCCTACTAATATAAGAAAAATAATGAGAAAGGATAAAAGAACAATAAATTCCTATACCCCAAGTTAAAAACTATAGAAAACCCTAATAAATAAATAAAAATGAAAAAGTATAATGCATGAATAGAAGGAGAAGAGAAAACAAAATAAAAAAAAGTAAAATTATGTCAGATTTACCTTGATGCTGGAATGGCAATTGGGTGTAGCTCCTTCAAGCACAACTCGAAATGGCTTGCGAGTATGGTAATAAGAAAGATGAATGTGAGGGGAGCATTGAAGAGTGATGGAGAGACGAGTTCGTTGCTACTATGGAGATGAGGGCTGAGAGATGATGTTGTAGTAGCCACATTTTTAGAAGAGATGGCTGAGAGATATTGTTGTAGCAACCACATTTTTTAGAAAGGGTTGAAAGACGATGTGTGAGGAAGATGCAAGCAGAGAGAGAGGGACGTTGGAGATGGGCTGTAAGGAAGAAGAAGAAGTGCAGCAGCTACACGTTTTAGAAGAGAATTGGGGCATTCTCATCGGTGTTGTAATGGTGAAGAAGGAGATGAAAGCAAAGAATTAGGAAGATGAGGTGCAGTAAAGGTGAAGAGGTGTAACAGGGTCAATGGCAAAGAGGTGTAGCGTGGGCTGCAATGGAGTGCAGTGCAATAGGGTCAATGGAGATGAGATGCAGTGAGGTGGTTGTAGCAGTGATGTGAGGAAGAGGGAGATGGCTGTGCTAGGATGTGAGATGAAGGCTGATAGAAGGGTGCTTGTAGTAGTGATGTGAGGACATTGGTGTAGCCAAAAAAAAAGAAGCCCTCTTTTGAGAGAAAGAGAGATGTTTCATTTTATATAACAAATATTTCTATTTTTTTTGTTTCTTTTTCTTTTGTTTCCACTTTTAAGAGAATGAGAGTAGCAATCCTACGCTACTCGCCTTAATGGTCCTCCTACAATTGATTGGATTTTCAGTTTTAATTTGGTAGGTTAGTTTTAATTTTTATTTTTATCTAATTGTTCAATTTTTGGTTTTGTCATTTGGATTTGAATTCGATTAATTGATTGAATTTTAAATTGGATGGTTAGTTGGAATTTTTTTAATTTGCTTGGCCAATTGGATTTTAATCTTTGATTGGTCGATTAGATTTTAATTTTAAATTTATTGGTTGATTGATTTTTAAAATTTAATTTGATTTTGAATTTTAATTGGTTGTGTAATTTTTAATTTGAACTTAAATTTGATTTTGATTAAATTCGATTGCTTTATTAAATTTTAATTGTTTGATTTCTAATTTAAATTTTATTTTCATTAGATTGGATTTTTAATTTGATTTCGATTTGATTTTGATTTAATTTTGACTTGATTTTGATTTTTTATCAGGTTTTCCTAGGGATTAAGGTCTCTAGGTCAAAGTTAGACATTGAGGGGCATTTTGGTCATTGTTGTGATTTTTTCTAAATTTTTCTGTTTTCATCAATTTTGGTGTTGTTAGGTTCGAAATCATATTTTTAAACTGAGTGAAACTTAAGAGAAATTAAACTGAGCATAATTTGAGTAAAATTAAAGAAAACGTTGAAGTCCTACTCTACTTGCCTTGGATGAAAGAGTAATAAATTAACTTTTTTTGCAGTCTTACTCTATCTGCCCGAGGAGAAAGAGTAATGAACTATTTTTTTTTGAAAGTCCTACCCTACCTGTTGTAGACACCCCATTTTTGCACTCGCCTGATTAATCAACTCGTCAACCCGATCGCAATGATTCCCAATGATGGATGTGTATTCCGTTACTTTATTTTGTTACCAGATATGTTTCAGAAATCCGGATGAGGTATCTCGAACTGACAAAACCTTAGAAACCACGCTACGCTAGGAAAACACAACCCCAGAAACATAGAAATCATCATCTTGCAGACCAAAAAGAAGCTTCACGATAAAAATCACTAAAAATTGATCAAATTACCAAAATACCCCTGACATCAAAACAACCCTAGAGCCTACGTTACGCTTAGGAAAACTCTCTCGAACACATAAAATAACAAATCGAAACCAAATAAATCATTTCACCAATTTTAACAGAATTTGATAAAATTACGAAAATGCCCCTCATAAAGTTCACAATCATTTCACATAAAAATTTTCATAAATGACACAAACCAATATTTCCATTGAATTCCTTACGAAAAATCGATTCTAAAATATCCTAGAACATTAAAAACTGACTTAAAACGTGAAAAGTCCTCTCCGGGGGCAAAACGGTAATTTCACAATTTTCATGATAAAAAATTCTGAAATTAATAAATAAAAACATTAAATAATTAAATTGAAACATTAATAAAATTAATTTAAAATTTTGAATTAAAAAAATCGATCAATCGGGCTCTCAGGCAAAATTGTTGAGGGTTCGTGAGATATTTCTTTAAGGACCCCTCAATTTGGGGGTCCAAAGAATTAAAGATATTTTAGAGGGGGGTTCTACAAAAATTAAAATTAAATCAAGCAAGACTAAAGTCAAGGTATTAAAGTCAATTAAGTGAGACTGAAGTCAAAATTAAAGTCAATTAAGCAAGACTAAAGTCAAGATGTTAAAAGTCAATCAATTAAGACTAAAGTCAAAACATTAAAAGTCAATCAAATAAGACCAAAAGTCATAATAGAATTATAATTGATTAATAACTCTATCTAATAGAGTTCTAACTTAAAAATAATTCTACCTAAAACAATTTGAATTAAAACACAATTCTACCTAAAACAATTCTAATTAAAACACAATTCTACTTAAAACAAGTCAAACTAAAACACAACTCTAATTAAAAGATCTCTAATTAAACACTAACTCTATCCAAATCGACCCCTAAAAACATCTATAAATAGAGGTGCTCACACCCTATTTTCGGATCAAATTATAAACCTTAAGAGAAGTAGGTCTAGAAGCTCCCCTAGCCCCTCATAAACCCTAGTTTTGGAGCCCCAACTCCTTAACTAACATCCCACCTTCAATTTTAGTCTAGAAAACACCCAAAAGCCTTCTAAAAACACCCCCAAATCGGCAACGAACTTGAAGAGTTCAGATTCAAAAACAAGGAGATACCTTACCTCGGAGATCCGAAGTCAAATCCGGAAATAGAACGAAGCAAGGAAGCACGGTACAAGGAGCTCTTTTTGTCAGATCTGAGGGAATAAAGTCCTTGCATCGGAAAGGTATTTTTTTTTATTTCTATTTCATCTAGGTTTTAGCAATGTAATTTACTTGGGAATTTAGTAGAGACCGACTTTGGCCGGGCGGGATTGGTGCCTAACACCTTCCAATCCCGTAACATGATCCCCGAATTCAGTTTTCTTGGTTTTAGATTAGTTTTTATCCATTTAGAGTCATTGATCGGTTCCTAGACCGTAATAACTAGGTGGCGACTCCCAAACCTCAAGGGTCAAAAGCGGATCCGCGCACCCCGCGGATCGAGGGCGCTTTCAGTGACGACTCCGCTGGGGACTATTGAGGATCAAACTTGAAAAACCCCAAGTATGGGAGCATTGCCAAAATGACCTAGTTTTTTTTCTATTATTTAGTTGGATTTATTTTATTTATTTTTTCTGTTTATTTATTTTTTTTGTCTTGATTGTAGATGATTTTGGGCATTGCATTTTTTTTTTTTTCAATTAAGGATCACTTTTTGATGACCCCTAAATAATGAAAGATTCAAATTGATGGAATGATGAAGGTTGGACAGAAATATTAAAACGTTTTTAGAGAATATTCTAGTGAGAATTAAGTCTGGGAGCCTTTAATAAAATATAGATCTCGTCGAGTAGATTAATTTAGAATCTGAGTTCACTCAATTTCGTTATCGGAAGCCTTAGATATCATCGATGCAAGTTCAATCTGTAAATCTGGAATTATTTCTGAATGAAAGTTGGGACAGCAACGTTAAAACCTTTTTACAGAATATTCTAGTGAGAACTAAGTCTGGGAACCTCTTAATAAAACGTAGATCTCGTCGAGTAGATTAATTTAGAATCTGAGTTCACTCAATTTCGTTATCAGAAGCCTTAGATATCATCGATGCAAGTTCAATCTGTAAATCTAGAATTATTTCTGAATGAAAGTTGGGACAGGAACGTTAAAACTTTTTTACAGAACATTCTGGTGAGAATTAAGTCTAGGCACCTATTAATAAAATGTAGATCTCATCGAGTAGATTAATTTAGAACTTGAGTTCACTCGATTTCGTTATCGGGAGCCTTAGATATCATCGATGCAAGTTCAGATTGTATTTTCCTAATTCACAGAAAATCTGAATTTATCTAATGTTGGCACAATTAATGTTCTTGAGAGTGAGCTCATCTCAACCATTGTCATTCTATCATCAATGTAACACCTATTGGAATCTCGATTTATTTTGGATCACCCAAAAGTGATCATTGATTGGACCTTAAAAATTATAAAAATTATGCCTATTGCAATGTTTGTTTGATCAATTCTTATATGCGATGCTCATTAATTGATTGCCATGATCTTGACAGATATATTTGTGATGTGTTTGATTTCATCTTAATTTCGATGTGATGGGTTTTGGATTATTTTCTTGATCAATATTCATTTGATATCCATATGTGATGACATAATCTGGCCCATGGGCTCACGTGTTTGAAAAAGGCCCCGGGCACACCCCACCCTGTTTTGCACACACCACATGCACGTTTACTGTTTTACTCACTTACACGTCCCATTTAGCCAACGTGGCACTAGTGCGTGGCCCGGTCTCTTCGGAGATGCGACGTCATTCATGAAACCCATAACTCCAGTCACGTACCTTAGGGTATATCAAACTGGGGGCATTAATACCGTCTGATCAGGTGATTCTGAGAGATATTTGATGCACCCAGGCTGGGGCAACCTGAGCCTTTGTCCTATTGTAAGCCACACAGTCACATGTCCCGATTGCCAACGTAGTACTAATACGTGGTCGGTCCCCTCGTGGGATGCCAAACCATTTATGAAAGCTACAACTCTTGTCTCGTACCCGTAGGTATAAAAAGATAATCTAAGTATATCAATTGCACTTCTTGGTCAAAACCGGTGCCTAAGCAAGATCTTGCCCCGCTGTACCCTACTGTACGAGGGGGATAGACTACGTCTATTCTAGACGAGAGGTATTTAAGTGGGCCCTTGCTCAGCATTGTGCGCCACCTCTCAACTGGAGATCAAACTGGCTGTTTTTGGCTTCAGAGAAGTGAGTTGAGGTTTTAGATTATCACCTATACAGTATATCAAACCAAGTCACCACGTATCGAGAGGTATATAGGTGTGCTTGGGCAAGGGTGGCTAGATAAAAATGCATTGCACGTAGTAAACCTAGAGTCTAGAAGTCTTCCTATAGGTCACGACCCGAATTGACTATGGGTGTTCCTGGGTTGTTTTATTCAATCCAACCAACAGGTAGGTGGGCAGACCGATCCAGAATAATCAAACAAAACCCGCAATATCGGTCCTACCCAATCGGTGAAATGTACTGATTAATTTGAACCACTTAAACCAGTTGACCCAATGGACAAATGGATCAAACTGATCAATACCAAATCAGTTGGACTAATTGGTTTCACTTTTAAAGATCCAGACCACTTTATCTAGAAAGATTCGATCTTAAGAAAATTAATTTATCTGATCAAAGGTTCAATCCCAATCAGGGGTAGACCCGCATCTAACCTTTCTCACTTTCTTGGTCACTATAGACTTATGGTGCATTTGGATTTGATATTTTCCACCGGACTTGGGCTATTCTATATCGAAACTTTAATCATGTGGATAAGAGTCAAACCTTCAGAATCGATGGTTAATCTTAGGTGTCCCTAAACGTTCTAAAACCCTCATCTGTGTCATTTTGGGTCATCAAAAGAATCGTCTAGTCAAGTACCAATGTCAAGTCTAAGTAGTCCATCCACCCAGAAGGACCTTCTCTCTTTGTAGATAATTGTCCCTGAGTTTTCTTGAGTTTCAATCTAGTTTTTGTCAGTCTTTAGATCCAGTTAGTTGTCTCAGTTACGTTAGCCTTTCTTCAACTTTCAAATTTTAGTCGAGTTTGTCAGTCTATGTTTTTTCAATTCCAATAAAATATAGAAGCTTATGATTATCATGCGTGTAATAATGATTTGAACATACAATTAACATGAGAAATGACTTAAAGCTCACTAATCAAATTTGATAAATATTGGAATTAAAGAGTACACTCAAGAAGTGCAAATTGGTGATACATTATCCTCAGGAGAACATGAGAGCATAGTAAACTTACTTGAGAAATTCAACAATATTTCTTGCATGGTCTCATAAGGATATATGGATGGATCGCATAAAAATATAGATCAAGACATGTAGTCAAGGGTGATTTCAAAGTCGAAGATTATTGGTCAAAAATGATATAGCTGAAGCATCGACAAAGACACTAAGACTTACAAGTGGATCTACCAGGTTTCTCACTCAAAAGAGGAGAATTTTCATTCATAAGAGAATAAAAGAGTTTCTCGAAATTTTAGAGTTAGAAAACTCAATCATACTACTCGATTTCACAAAAGAAGACTGAAGAATATTCATTCTCAAAAGAAGACCTTGCTCGACAGAGCAATTCAGATATCGAATTCCTGAAACTTTGACCAAGTCAAGCAGCATTCACCAAAGGAGGCCTTCTTTGGTCGAACATTTTCCTGTCTTACAAAAAAGAAAAAAAAACCTTCTTTAGCCCCTCGCAGTCTTTTAAAAAAAAATAAAAGCAGTAGCCTCTTCTTTCTAAACCATACCAACCAACCTTGGAGGGAATCTTAGTATGAACTACGTTTTGACCTGATCCCAAAAGGAAAAAAAAATATTTGGGGTACGTAGGCAACCTGAGAAGTTACTTCAGGCCGGTCATTAAAAGAAAAATGTATTCTCTTAAGGAAAGTGTCATCCAAAAGAAAATCTACTATTGAAATGTTCAAAAGAAAAGAATGCCAAACTAAGGCATTAGAAAAAAGAATCAGAAGAATTGATAAAAAGAAAAGAATGCCAAACTAGGGGCATTTAGAAAAAAAAATCAAAATAATTGATAGAAAAGAGAGAATATCAAACTAGGGGCATTTTGGGAAGTTGAGCCTTATATCTTTTCTTTCTAAACCATATCCTAAGCCCACCTATTAAGTCCTCCTGAAGGCTAATTGACTCGGTTAAGGTGCAGGAAGCTGAGAAATTGTCGATTTGATTACACAAGATCATCAAGAGAGAAGCCCGCTAAGTCGAAAACCTGAAAAGGCGACTTAGGCAAAATTTAGGGCATAACCATAAAAAAGAAAGCCTGCTAGGTTGAAAACCTAAAAGGCGACCTAGGCAAAAATCAAGGTATCATCAGAAAAAGAAAGCAAAGCCCGCTAGATTGAAAACCTGAAGAGGCGATCTAGGCAAAAATTAGGGCATCATCAAATGGGAGGAAAGGTCCCGTCAAGAAGAAAAATTCAGAAGGAAGCTTGTGTAGAAACTACAGAACCATTCAAGCCACGATATTTGTCTTTTAGCCAAGAGCTCACATCCGACAAAGACAATATTGAAGTCGAAAAAAATCAGAAGTCATCTTGAACATTGTAGGATCTTCAAAAGTATGTTTACTTGTTCAAGTGTTCGCTAATGGAAGATGTAGAATCATCAACCACTTTGAAGAGGAAGATCTTTTATTCTAATATTTATCAAGATTTTTTAAGTCCAGCTCAAGCATTTTTCAAAAGAAATTCGAAAGAAAATGATCAATTCTTTATTGCACATATGATAATCTTAAGAGTCTTAAATTTAAGAGAATGTCAGTTCTTCTATCTATCATACATCAGAGTCCATATTTTTCAAGCGTAATCCATTCCATCAGTCTCGTAGTCAAGTCCCAATTAAAGCCAACCTTGAAACTAGGGGCATTTTTGAAGGTCATTTAATTCCAAAATTTTTGTTCTTAATCACATGATAAAAAGAAAATCATACAAAAGCTTAAAAGTCCGGCGAAACCTAATGATAATTACGAATCCAGATGCATGATAAGCCAATAAAGGCCTGATCTTTCAAACTTTGAGCTCGATTTTGAATCATATAATCAATTAATAGGATTGTTTAAGTTCCTATAAATCTAAGCCCGAGAAACGTGGCTTAGTAAGTTCGAGTCCGAGAAACGAGACTCCAACTTTTTTGAATCATAGAATGAATGGCTTGTTGAAGTGCCTATAAACCTAAGTTCGAGTCCAGAAACGAGACTCCAACTTTTTGAATCATAGAATGAATAGGCTTTTTGAAGTGCCTACAAACCTAAGTTCGAGTCCGAGAAACGAGACTCCAACTTGTTGAATCATAGAATGAATAGGCTTTTTGAAGTGCCTACAAACCTAAGTTCGAGTCCGAGAAACGAGACTCCAACTTTTGAATCATAGAATGAATAGGCTTTTTGAAGTGCCTACAAACAAAGTTCGAGTCCGAGAACGAGACTCCAACTTTTTGAATCATAGAATGAATAGGCTTTTTGAAGTGCCTACAAACCTAAGTTCGAGTCCGAGAAACGAGACTCCAATTTTTGAATCATAGAATGAATAGGCTTTTTGAAGTGCCTACAAACCCAAGTTCGAGTCCGAGAAACGAGACTCCAACTTTTTGAATCATAGAATGAATAGGCTTTTTGAAGTGCCTACAAACCTGTTCGAGTTCGAGTCCGAGAAAACAACTTGTGAATCATAGAATGAATAGGCTTTTTGAAGTGCCTACAACCTAAGTTCGAGTCCGAGAACGAGACTCCAATTTTTGAATCATAGAATGAATAGGCTTTTTGAAGTGCCTACAAACCTAAGTTCGAGTCCGAGAAACGAGACTCCAACGTTTTGAATCATAGGCTTTTTGAAGTGCCTATTAACCTTAGTTCGAGTCTGAGAAACGAGACTCCAATTTTAATAGGATTGTTTAAGTTCCTATAAACCTTAGCCAGAGTCTGAGAAACGAGACTCCAGCTTTGTTTGAAATCATATTGAATTAATAGGATTGTTTAAGTTCCTTAGCCTGAGAAGCTTGGCTACAATAGGCTCCAGTCCGATAAATGAGACTCAAACTTTTTCGAACTCTAAAAAGAATTTCAAATAGGATTTAACGAAGTTCCTACAATGTTATAACTCCAATTACCTTTGTTAAACCTTGCTATGATTGTTTTCGTTGCATAAGTGCATCTCAATTTTGAATCATTATTGTCAGTGAGAGAAGATCTCTAGGACCTGGCACATTTTTACTCAGTTTCACACAGTACACACACTCACACTTGCACTTTTTAGTCAATGAGAATTTTCTAAAATTCAAGGATCTGACACTGTCAGTGAACTCACGCTCGAGGACCTGACAACCTTTTAGTTCGAGGAGTTTTACGCTCAAGGATCCGAACACCCTGACGAATTGCTAAATCAGGCTGCAAAATGAACTGTCACTAGCTTTGGCATTCGGATATCGCACTATCTATCAAAATAGATTTGCTATCTAGTTTGCTTCAACCCTCTGCCAAAGAGGGGCATCTGTAGACACCCCATTTTTGCACTCGCCTGATTAATCAACTCGTCAACCCGATCGCAATGATTCCCAATGATGGATGTGTATTCCGTTGCTTTATTTTGTTACCAGATATGTTTCAGAAATCCGGATGAGGTATCTCGAACTGACAAAACCTTAGAAACCACGCTACGCTAGGAAAACACCCCAGAAACATAGAAATCATCATCTTGCAGACCAAAAAGAAGCTTCACGATAAAAATCACTAAAAATGATCAAATTACCAAAATACCCCTGACATCAAAACAACCCTAGAGCCTACGTTACGCTTAGGAAAACTCTCTCGAACACATAAAATAACAAATCGAAACCAAATAAATCATTTCACCAATTTTAACAGAATTTGACAAAATTACGAAAATGCCCCTCATAAAGTTCACAATCATTTCACATAAAAATTTTCATAAATGACACAAACCAATATTTCCATTGAATTCCTTACGAAAAATCGATTCTAAAATATCCTAGAACATTAAAAACTGACTTAAAACGTGAAAAGTCCTCTCCGGGGGCAAAACGGTAATTTCACAATTTTCATGATAAAAAATTCGAAATTAATAAATAAAAACATTAAATAATTAAATTGAAACATTAATGAAATTAATTTAAAATTTTGAACCTAAAAAATCGATCAATCGGGCTCTCAGGCAAAATTGTTGAGGGTTCGTGAGATATTTCTTTAAGGACCCCTCAATTTGGGGGTCCAAAGAATTAAAGATATTTTAAGGGGGTTCTCCAAAATTAAAATTAAATCAAGCAAGACTAAAGTCAAGGTATTAAAGTCATAAGTGAGACTGAAGTCAAAATTAAAGTCAATTAAGCAAGACTAAAGTCAAGATTTTAAAAGTCAATCAATTAAGACTAAAGTCAAAACATTAAAAGTCAATCAAATAAGACCAAAAGTCATAATAGAATATAATTGATTAATAACTCTATCTAATAGAGTTCTAACTTAAAAATAATTCTACCTAAAACAATTTGAATTAAAACACAATTCTACCTAAAACAATTCTAATTAAAACACAATTCTACTTAAAACAAGTCAAACTAAAACACAACTCTAATTAAAAGATCTCTAATTAAACACTAACTCTATCCAAATCGACCCCTAAAAACATCTATAAATAGAGGTGCTCACACCCTATTTTCGTATCAAATTATAAACCTTAGAGAAGTAGGTCTAGAAGCTCCCCTAGCCCCCCATAAACCCTAGTTTTGGAGCCCCAACTCCTTAACTAACATCCCACCTTCAATTTTAGTCTAGAAAACACCCAAAAGCCTTCTAAAAACACCCCCCAAATCGGCAACGAACTTGAAGAGTTCAGATTCAAAAACAAGGAGATACCTTACCTCGGAGATCCGAAGTCAAATCCGGAAATAGAACGAAGCAAGGGAGCACGGTACAAGGAGCTCTTTTTGTCAGATCTGAGGGAATAAAGTCCTTGCATCGGAAAGGTATTTTTTTTTATTTCTATTTTCATCTAGGTTTTAGCAATGTAATTTACTTGGGAATTTAGTAGAGACCGGCTTTGGCGGGCGGGATTGGTGCCTAACACCTTCCAATCCGTAACATGATCCCCGAATTCAGTTTTTCTTGTTTTTAGATTAGTTTTTATCCATTTAGAGTCATTGATCGGTTCCTAGACCGTAATAACTAGGTGGCGACTCCCAAACCTCAAGGGTCAAAAGCGGATCCGCGCACCCCGCGGATCGAGGGCGCTTTCACCTGTCTAGTGTGAAAGAGTAATGTACTAATTTTTGGGAGTCCCATTCTACTTGCCCAGGGTGAAAGTGTAATGAACTAATTTTTTTTTTTTTGAAAAACAAATGGGAGATTAACACCGCATTTGATTTTTTTTTTTTATAACAGAGAGTTGGACTTTATGAAGGTCAGGTCAACATTTTAACATTCTTTTAACCTCAGGATTTTTAAAAATTACTATCAAGAGGGTAACCTTTAATTCAGGGTTTACCTTATCCTTTGGGGTTGAAATTGATCAAGCTTTAAAACAAAAATGCCTCTAGTTTGATAGGGAACATTACACTGGGGATAATTGAATATTTGAAAAAGAATGCCTGTAGTGTAAGGGGGAAAACTATACTCTTTAGAAAAGGGAATTGCCTTTGTTATGAAAGTTTGAATTTTTTATTATTACAAGCACAATAAAGGTTTAACTTTTAATTTTAACTTTTTATTGAAGATTTTGAGTCGGGCTGAAAGAAATTGGAACACAATATTTTCTTTTGAAATTCATCACAAAATTTATTATTTCTTCTTGTCGGTTCACTTAGGGACATGAAGCTCTTCAAATCAATCATAAGCAAGTTACTTATATCTACTGAGTCTATATTTGGTTCAAATTGGGTATTAATTATACGATGATTAATTGTTTGTCCCAAAGTCGATAAAGCTTGGCTATTTGAACTTTCGATGTTTTGGCTTGGACTGTCTTTTAGATTTTTAACTTGACTAAGATTTCCTTTTATTGTTCTTATTTTTGCCTAGATCGCCATTTCAAATTTTCAATCTAGCGAGCATACTCTAACTTTTTGCCTAGATCGACTCTTCAAGTTTTCGATCTAGTAGCTTATCATTTTTCTACACCGATTGTTGTCAAAGTTGTCATTTCGAATTTTTAACATTGCAAACTTGCCTTAATATTTGCCTAAGTCCCTCTTTCAGGTTTTTAACCTAGTAGGCTTTTTATTATTTTTTTTTCTTTTGATGTTTTGGAGCTACTACCTGATCATTCTTGTTATTTCCTCAACTTTCTCATACGATACTTGGGAGAACTTCCATAGGTGGGCTTAGGAATAGGTTAAGAAGGAAAGGAAACTTAAGGCTCAAAACCCAAATGCCCCTTGTGTGGCATTTCTTTCGAAACTCTTTTTTTTTCACTTTCTTTGAATTTTCTTCCCTATTTTGGCAATGTCTTTTTTTTATAGGGGAATATTATTTTTTTTTTATGTGGTCTAACCTGAAGTAACTTCTCAGGTTGCCTACGTACCCCAATTATTTTTTAGATTAGACCAAAAAATAATTCGAGCACATTCCCTCCCTTGGGTTAGGTGATCAGGTTGAGAAATAAAAAGGCAAATTTTTATTTATTTGAAAAGGCTGCAACGAGCCAAAGAAGGAGATATTGAGCTAGGTAATAGAAAAATTGGTTCGGTCAAAGATGGTTTCCTTAGATATAGTACCGCTCGATCTAGCCAAGGTTGATTGATTCTAGCATTTTGGCGTCATTAGGATTTTTGAAGTTTAACAACTTTTCCAAACAGTCTTATTTTGGAGATGAAAGGTCCTTCTCTGTTGGATTTGCAATTTTTTTTCTTCAATTGAAGACAACTACTTAATTTTCTTTGAAGGCTAAATCTTCGACTCACATGTCCCACACCTTCAGTTTTTTTATCAAAAACACAAGTAAATTATCTTGTACTTGCGATAAATCAAATTTGCTTCCGATGATTGACTTTCTGTTAATACTTCATTTCCTACTATATAGTAGAAAACGCTAAATAACTCACATAGAGGATCAAGTCCAAGTTTGACATGTTGAGGGTGTGAAAAGATAATTCCTCATACCAATCTTGATGTGTCTCATACATTTTCAAGATTCTTATTAGCTACCTCAATAATAATATACTCTGGGTGCCCCACTATTTTGAGAAATCTAACATTGATATATTTTATAAGTTATCATCTGACTATGTGAATCTGTTCTGACTTCGTATGTGGTGTTCCCGTTTCATAGGGCGAGTATCTATTTCGTGTTGGACAACACCCAAGCTTACCCAACATATTCTCATAGGACCACGCGAACAAGTCTTTTGAATTTTCTGAACAAATTCATCATCTCCTCATATTCCTATAGGGATAAGTTAATTCCAATATGAATTTCTTGAAAATTATTTTTTGTTTCAAGATCAATGACTTTCATTTCCTCGATTAAAGGTTGTGCCTGACCTTTGTCTTCTTGTTCAAGTAATGTGAATAGCTTGGGAGGGGTTCTTCATTAAAGTATCCTCTTCTAAAGTAAGATTATTAGTTAATTTGTTAATGTGCTCGAGGTATTTAGAAATTCCTTTTATTCAAATAAATTCAGATGGTGCAACAAACGCCATTGTAGGTTCGACGAACTGACTTGACTAAATAGAAATAAAAGGGCTAGACTCGATGTAATAAAAATAAGACATTGCGAAATTGATAATAAAAAAATTAGACTCAAACTAAGTCACATGACTAAACCACAACAGGTTTGATTATAGAATGAGGACTCAAGACATCGTTTTCAATCGGTAGGACTAAGGCACTATGATCTTCAGGGAACAACTAAATAATATTGAGTGATTCTAAGGCCATTTCAAATTATTGACTTGGTACTGACATACGTTCTAATTGATCAAACTTACGACTCCAACTAGGTGGTGGATGCTTACGCTTAGGAGCAATGATAGTCATGAATTTCATAAAAAAAATTAATATAATTCCTAATCTTATTAATATAAGAAAAATATTGTGAAATGATAGAAGAACAACAATTTCTTATACCCCAAGCAACAAATAATAGAAAATACTAATAAATAAATAAAAATAGAAACGAATAAAGCATGAGTAGAAGGAGAAGAGAAAACGAAATAAAAAAGTAAAATTATGTCAAACTTACCTTGATGCTGGAATGACGATTGGGTGTAACTCCTTCGGGCACAACTCGAAATGGCTTGCGAGTATGGTAGTAAGGAAGATGAATGTGAGGAGAGCGTTAAAGAGTGATGGAGAGACGAGTTCGTTGCTGCTTTGGAGATGTGAGAAAAAAGGGTAATGAGAGGATATTGCAACAGCCATGTCTATGGAGATGAGGACTAAGAGATGATGTTGTAGCAGGCACATTTTTGGAAGAGAGGGCTGAGAGATAATGTTGTAGTAGTCACGATTTTTAAGAGAGGGTTGAGAGATGTGTGTGAGGAAGATGCAAGTAGAGAGAGAGGAGTGTTGGCGATGGGTTGCGAGGGAAATGAAAGCAGAGAGGAAGGGGCGTTGGAGATGGGCTATTAAGGAGAAAAAGAGGTGCATCAGCTACACGTTTTAGAAAAGAGTTGGGACATTTTTATAGGTGCTGTAATGGTGAAGAGGGAGATGAAGGTAGAGAGTTAGGAAGATGACGTGCAGTAATGTTGAAGAGGTGCAGTAGGGTCAATGGAGAAGAAGTGCAACATGGGCTGCAATGGAGTGGGGTTCAGTAGGGTTAATGGAGAAGAGGTGCAGCGTGGACTGCAATAGAGTGGGGTGCAGTAAGGTCAATGGAGATGAGGTGCAGCGCAGTGGCTGTAGCAATGATGTAATGAAGAGGGGGACGATTGTGCTAAGACGTGAGATGAAGGCCGATAGAGGGGTGGCTATAGTAGTGCTTTTGTGAGAGAAAGAGAGACGTCTCTCCTTATAGAACAAATATTTCTATTTTTTTTATCTATCTTTTGTTTCCACTTTTAAGAGAATAGGAGTAGCGATCCTATGCTACTCGCCTTGATGGTCCTCATACGATTGATTGGATTTTTTATTTTAATTTGGTAGGTTAGTTTTAATTTTTATTTTTATCTGGTAGGTCAATTTTTGGTTTTATCGTTTGGATTTGAATTCGATTAATTGATTGAATTTTAATCGATCGGTTGGCTGGAATTTATTTTAATTTGATTGGTCGATTGGATTTTAATATCACTTTGATTAGTTGATTGATTTTAATTTTGAATTTCTTGGTTGATTGATTTTTAAATTTTAATTTGATTTTGCATTTTAGTTGGTTGAGTAATTTTTAATTTGAACTTAAATTTGATTTGGATGAAATTCAATTGCTCGATTAAATTTTAACTATTTGATTTTTAATTTAAATTTTATTTTCATTAGATTTGATTTTTAATTTGATTTCGATTTGATTTTGATTTGATTTTGACTTGATTGTAATTTGTTATCATGTTTTCCCAAGGATCAAGGTCCCTGGGTCAAAATTGAACATTAAGAAGCATTTCAGTCATTTTGGTGATTTTTCCTAAATTTTTCTGTTTTCGTCGATTTGGGTCCCGTTAGACTCAAAATCATATTCTAAGTGCAAAGGAAATACTCTCAAGAATTTTCGAAGGTCCGAAATTTATGAGAGGTAATTTCTTCATTTTGTTGATTTTTGCTGATTTTTATGAATTTTGGTGTGAGGTTTCTTTCAGTCCTAACATGATTATTTCTAAGTTTTAAGGTCGTATTTTTCTAGTGTAGCGAGTTCTTTAAATAATTGAACTGTATAGTGAACTTAAGCGTATGTGCTTGCTAAATCGAGTATACGGTGTAGCGATCCTAAGCGTGCATAAATTTCTATGTCGAGTCGTACTGAGTGAGGAGATGGAAGGACTAGAAATGGAAATATTGAGGACAGTACTCAAAAATCTTCGAGTTATTTGCGCTCATGAAAATATGAAAGATAGTACGACAACCAGATGACGAATTGTCGAATTAGGCAGATGCAAAAATGTGGTGTCTACAATAAGGGGGAGAGTTTATCGTTATATGATAAGAGAAAAAAAGCATTCATCAGAGAAGTCGAGTCAAGTTGACTAATCGTTTCTTCATCCTTGATCAAGTAGAAGGACTCAAGGATACACTTTGCAACATAAGGGTCCTCAAGAGCTGATTGTTTTTCTTTGATTAAACAATCAGCAAAATGACCGTTGTGTTTCCAAAGTGGACGAGATCAAGATGAACAATGAGGTCTAGAGGAAGTGTTACTAACTTTATCCAGTTGGGGAGTAGATTTTTTAGAAAAAGAACGTGAAGAATCCAATAACACAATATGAGAAGGATCCGTTGAAGGGTCAGAAGCAATCTTAGGATCTTTCCTAGGTCATTTATCCTTTTTCTACAATAAAAATTGCCTTTCCTCTTAAGTAGAGCACGAGAAGACAGTACAATGATAGGAAAAGCTAGCAGGCCACTCGACATATTGCCCTCTACACTAGAAACTTAATCGTTTCTTAGAATATGAACTAAGGCATCTCTAGCTGATTGGAAAATTGTGAGAGACGCAGGAAGAGCAAAGCGATGAACCTTCAAATAAGGAAAAAAAGATATGAGTGTTTGGAAGCTTCTTTGAAAAGAAGAAAGATTGAGAACCTGCTCAACTAGTAGACAACGATCTAGACTAATTCCAAGTGGACCTAAAAAAAGGTTCCTCGCAAAGAGAAAAATAATCAGAAGAAATACATAAGTTGTAGAAGAAGAAACTAATAACATAAAGGAGACAAGAAAAAGTTACCTTTGGAGCCAAGAGACCTCAACACAAAATTTACTCCCAAAGACTTCCCATCAAATTCTTAGTTGCCCGACACAATTAAGGGATCACATAACCAATGCTTATCAAAGCTAGGAAGATTAGTAATTAAGGAATCCTAATAGGCAAGTAGTAGCTAGGTTACCTCGAAGGAGAAGACATAAGTTGATAGAGGAACAAAAGTTAATCGGTCCCCAAGTTGAAGTTATGTTTGTCATTGAGAGCAGATATGCTAAACACAATCCTTAGGAAATTTCCATTAAACCTAGAAGGGTGAAGGTTGAAGAGGACAAGAGACTCCCTAGCAAGCTTAGGGAAAGGAAATTTTAGTCCAACCTATAGTTTCCCTAAATAGAAGGAATACTCCTCAGGCCCAATAGAAAGATCATAGATATTTTTCACCCTTCTAAGGTAAACATCAGAGGGAAAATTAAAAATGCTTGTGGATCATCTCCAAAGAAGCAGGTGAATTAGGAGAAGACATGTTTGGGGCAAATAATAGAAATAAGAGAAAGAAAAGATTAAAACAAATTGATGCGTATGTCGAGGATAAAGAATCAAGAACTTCTCGATTAAAGAATGCTTTACCAAAAAGCTTAGAGTTCTCCCCCTAAAAACCTTGAACTTTCCACCTACAAGAGAATATGCAAGAATCTTTAATAGTCTAGATTTTTTATAAGCAAAAGGTTACTAAAAACCAACATGCTACTTCATGAAGGAGACCCCCTAGGATATATTCTTTACTAATCCCAATTTAGAAGATTCTTAAAATCCAAGATCTAATAAAAGATATAGAATCCTAAGAGGGAGCATTGTATATAGTCTCTTTGGAACAGTATAGAGCATTGTACTAGTCTTGGTCAACTCTAAAGGTCCCCAGAAAATTCGAATTTTAACTCGTCAACATATATATTATAATGTCAAATTAGTTGATTCTACAACTTATCACATCTCGAAATTATAGTTGTAAGTAGGATAAAATACCGACCACACACCACATTGAGCATTTCTTACATGTCAGGAGGAGGGAGGGGGGGGGGCAAATTTATATGATAAATGTGTTTATACAAATTGAAGTATTTTAATTTGAGCATTTCTTACTGTATGATGTTTCGACACTTCATACTATCATTGGACACCACAACACATGAGGTTATAGTTGACAGTAATTCAGAAACAGATTTAAAATTTCACAAATGCAGGTATATCGTGATATATATTACACACGTATATACAAGAAGAATGCAATTGAATTAGCTGATACACATTTAAAAAAAAAAGTAATCTATAATCACGATATAAATAATAAGTGAAAACAAAATAACTAAAAGAAATTGAAATATGCTCAAAAAATTGTTGGCATTTGTATGACACATGATATGACACGGTGAGTGTCTAGTGATTGATTATGAAACTCAGGAGCATGTTTTCTCAAACAACTACAATTCAGAAAATTCTAACGATAGCAAGTTTCCACAAACTCCTCTAAAAGTGACAGAGGAACCTTGTGTCATGACAAAAAACAACGGATATGGGGTAAACCATGAAGACAGCAAACAAAACATCACATAATTAGGTCATAAGTTACTAAAACAAATGTATGTCTGATCCATGACTTAATCGGTTCAAATACACTAAATGGAGTTCACAATCATTTGTTGTCCAAGATTGTCCTTTACATATTTGTATTGTGTATATGCTTCTCATTCACAATCATTCTTTCTGAGACCAAAACATTGTTTTGCAGATGGTTTTATGATGAACCAGAAGGGCTTTTCAGACCTGTTATTGACTAAATCATGTTCATTTTTAAGCTTCATTATCTTCTCTAGGCTTTCATTATGGGGCAATTGTGAGGTGCATCATGAGACCAGGTAAATTTTTACTTGCTACCGATTCATCTCCATAAAATTAAACTTCCATTCTCTATTCTTTTATAGGAATGTTATCAGGCAATCATTAAAGCCTAGAAGGGAAACCTTTTACTTGTCACATTTACTGATTTTGTGCAGAGTTATGCCATCTAAAAGGGATAAACAACTAGTGTTTGCTTGTTCTATGGGAAATATTTGGATTTTGTAATTGCCTTTCATTACAATTCAATGAAAACTTGAATTGGGTGTCCTGTTTTATATCTTGTTTCCTTTGCTGTTTCTTGTTAAGGATTTATTTTGTGAATTTTTTTAGAGTTCTATGTTTTTGTATGTCACAGGTATATGTATCGGAAGGAGTCTTCAGAATTGACAAGAAGGGCAAGTTGATCTATGGCTTTGTCTTGTACACTAAGTAGCTATATCCCAGATTATATCTTCACTTAAATTGTAATTTTAGTCTTGAGCCTCCGTATTTACATCATTTCAATTCAAATTTGGAAGGATTTATCTCAGCCATTGAAAACCAAGTGCGTGAAACTAGGTTTAAAATATATTGCAGCCTACAACTAAAACTAGACTTATGCAGATTTTTATGTATATACAAAATTATCTCAACCATATTAATCTTTTATGTATATACAAAATTCTTGAGCATATTGAATATTTTGTGTTGTGGAAGTGTGTATTGGGCTCGTTGGTTTTTATCTAAATAGTTTTTTGTAAGCAGATTTAATAATGTAGCTACTTAAGCAAATTTATGTAAAATATTACAGGGTGCACATGGCTTTATGAAGACACATAAATGACATAATACAATTGGAGCTTTTATCAACATTGAAGCATCTAGGACTGGTGGTCTTGGTAGGTTCCATCTAGAGTTTCCTAATATTATTTGACTATAATTTTCTATCAATGAATTTCAATTACCAGTAAACCTAATCTTAAGATAATATACCTGTAAGCGAATGAAATCAAGACAAGAAATTATCATAGCATAGAATGTTTAATTTCCAGACAGTGCATCATTTCTCTATTTATGGTGGACAATTACTTTTACTAGCCCAAAGTGCAGGCTCTACGTTACTCTTAGCATCATTTGATGGGAGGCAGTTTTGGGCCATGAGTTGGTCATCAAATTGTTTTAAATTAGTGGGCACATGTGTCCTTATGGTTGGTGACATGTTAGGTAGCAATGATGATCTGTACTCTTTCTAAAAAGGATACAAACTCTTTTCTCTTCCTCATTAATTTTATTCCATCTTCATGTAGTGTTTGAGAGTGTTTGGCTGATTTATAGTTTTTTATTTGACATATTTCGTTTGCCAATCTAGACCCAGGTCTTGGTTTTCTCTTGTCTATGCTCAGTCAGTAATATATCCCATGGCACACAGTGCAGCATAGGTTTTCCATTTACTCTCTCTCTCTTTTCATCTGAAATATCTTTATACTACTGAATATGCCTTAAAAAGATGAGGAAAATAGTGAAAAAGGATGTGAGTGAATGGTGATAGTAAGCCAAGATCTGAACATGTCTGAAAAAAGATATCACCTTAGATATAATGGACTATAGACCAGTATTCATGTAGCTAAACCCAAGTAGTTGGTATAGTGTATCACTAATTGATTGAAAGTTAATAATGTTGTTGGGATCTATCAAATGATTAAAATTATCCTACTCGTGTGTGGATAACTTAGAAAATAACTTTAGAAAAGCACTTCTCAAATCCTATTTCATGAACATCTTTCTTACGGATTTTCCTGTCATTTTAATCGACGAAGTTAAATTAATGTAGTATAGAGGTATATCCTTCTATTAATTTTATTGGGAAAGGAGCTTATTCTAATTTGACCATCAAATGAGATGGTGAAACTACTTTTGGTTTGTGACACCAATTTTTTTTGTAGAAAACTATACATGCTGCTGGCTTACGCATTTCATCAGCATGGTAATAGAATAGTAACAAAGGAACTGTTATCAAGGCCTATAGAATTACAGTGAGAGAACTTGCATCCTAGCACCAAATTTTTTGACAAGCACAAACATGTCCTAGTTTAGAAAACCCGATCCAAAATTTCCCCTCTAGTAAGTGCACTGGCTGATGACAAAATGAAGATTTCTTCAGAAGCTTTGGTTTGTAACTTCGCATATCCTCAAAACCCCATAAAAAAAGCCTTTTTGGTTAACGTGATTAAGACAATTTTCTAGGTCTAAATTTGGCACTATTAAATTGTTTCTCATTTCCCATAAAGCAACTTCATCTTCTGGCACCATATCTGTTGAATGTATTTCTGATATTTTCTTTTTGATAGTAGATATTATTAGAAAGCTCCAGGCCCTTTGAGAGAATAAGTGTAGCGGTTGATTTGTCCATTACATCATCCAAAATAAGTTGATGCTGCTGCAGTTTAAAGAGGTCAAACGGGGATGAGTACCATTGTTGTCTAATTTACGCACTCAAGTATACGTATCGAAACAAGTAATAAAGTGATAAGAAAGTATCGTTCCCACAGAGACTAAATACCAATCTATTGCTAATTACCAATTTATCTCACTCTAATTTTATCTAAATAAAAGTAAAAATAGGATTTAAAAATAAACAAGAAATCTAATGGAGAGAATAAATTTGCAGATTTAAAATCAATGAGTGATAAAATCTAGGTTTATAATATCCCCCAAACAATCCACTTGATTAAATTATCTTTCCTTCTATGATAAATTAATCCATTATAATTGTCACCCAAGAGCACTAAATTCTCTACAAGCCTCTGTCGATGGTCATGTAAAAATACCCTTCTAAACTAACTCCCTATATGTCTATGAGAATTAAACCAAGAAGAATTCATTAAGAATAAGCTCTCATAAGGGATGCACACGCAACGTGAGTATATGTCTATCTCAAATTAGCGTATGTTATTCTATCTAGGTCATGAACACAAAACAACTCTGTTAATATTATTAAGGTTCACCGATTCAATTTAATCAATGGTCAGTTAATTAAATCGCATTAAACATAGGATATAATAAACAATCACATGTAGAATCATAGAAGAAATAAATAAAACTAATCAAATATCATGAATGGGTTCCATTATAACCCTAGAATATAAATTAGTTCATCATTGAAAAGAAAACAAAATCACAAAAGTATTCAACCATTCTTAGAGATTCCAAATATCAAGAGAAGAGATAAAGTTCAGAAAGATAAAATTCAAAAGTCGAATCTCCAGTTCTCGTCCTCCTTCTCGATCTTGTGCCTCCAAGAAAAATCTCGAACTTCTGTATGGAATAAGGCTTAATCGTTCCTATTTATAGGTATGGAGTCATTAGGGTTTAAGAGTCCCAAAATCCGTCTCTAATTCGGTCCTCAAAAATTAACGTGTAAAGCTGGAAACGTAAATAAGCCATGGCCTCAAAACATGTCATGCCGCGGTTTGTATTTTCATATTTCTGTTGTACAATTCTTGAATTTCCGTCGCGACTTCGTTTTCTATCAAGCTGCGGCTTGAAGACTTTTTAGCTTGTATGCTTAGCTTCCTTCTTCCGAGAGTGAACCAATTTGGAGTCAGAATTTCTCCTAAAAGTTGCAAAATATCCTAATGTTTCATATTGTTACTAAACTGCAAAATAAGCATAAAAATCAAATAAAAACATAGAATCACATAAAAAGTATAAAATAAACTAAACTTAACTAAAAACAACTAAAAGACTCTAAAATTAACAAAATATTATATTTAAAAGTGGTTAATTCGTAGGTATAAAACCTACTCATCAACCATGGTCCTAGACATAGCTTTATTTCACTAAATAATTTGGACACAATAATGTTCTTATCTACGTGTCTAAGGACAACTCCGATTTTTTTTACTAGGCAAAGACTTGCATTCTTGGAGAATATTCCTTGTTGCCTTGGTTTCGACGTTTCTTCAGGATGAGTTGAATGTTTTGAGTAGGATCATACTCCATAATCAGAGACTGAATACCCATATCCCATACTAATTTGAGTCCCTATGGTGAGACCCCAAAACTCTGTGAGCGTGATGGTAGCATCTCCAATTCTGCAAGAGTTAGAAATTGCAGTCGTTATTTTCTTGGAATCCTCCTGCAGATAGTGGTCCTGGATTTCCGTTTGAGCTCTGTTTTCAAATGAGTTTTTCCCATCCCTCTGAAAGGCTATCTGTTTTTATTGAGGTAAATGAAACCAAGAATGATAAGGTTATTTTCTTTGATTATTTCACTCCGTAAAATCAATGCTATAATACCTAGATTTTTGGACAATCAAATTTATGTATTTCAGAGTTGTTGAGGGAAGCAATGATGGGGGCTCCAGTTGGTACATTTTGGATCAACAAACTTCCCAGATTTTTGAAAAACTTTTCCAGCGTAAAACATTTAAGATTGGATCGATGGGTCACCCATCAAACGCATTCAGGTAATAGCTACAGATCTACTCAAACCAAACCATATGGTCTTTCATATTCTTACTCCTATCCATGATTGAACTGTAAACAATTGACAGGTTCAAGTTTCTGTCTGCTCGAGATGTTCAAGCAATGTCGCAATTGCAAATAAGTAGCATAGACCTCTATGCAAAACCCAATTAACATTTTCTTTTCATTTACACCTAACATTAAAATAAATTTTTTAGTGCTTCAAGTTATTATTTGCTACCACTGAAAAATTGGTATCATATTGGTATTGTAATGAGTTTGCTGAATAGATGCTGAGTCATTTGTAAGAGGGGTTCGGTATAGTAATGAGTTTTCTATCTGCTACTATTTATTGCCCTTGATTTGACTCCTAGACATAGCCTCCCCCCCTCCTTCAGTTCCTTTGTTTGCAATAACAATCTCTCTTAATTTATAAAGGAACATCTTTCAACTCTTATTTTTCACATTATTAAAATCTCATTAAATTGTAGCTTGAAAAGTGCTCATGGGTCAGTGGCTGTCACAAAATATACAAGGCTGACATTACTCTGTTTAGCTCTACTAATTTTTATGTATCATCATCATACTTGAAGTGAAGTTATTCAAATTTTTATTTTATGATTCTTGTAGCATTCCTCTTGATCCACTGTTTAGGGAGGGAAATTTGTCACCAACTCCTTATAATGTGGTCAAGGACCAAAGTATTGTGGAGAGATTAGAGTTGGCCTCACATTCACTCCTGAGGTATTTGTCTTGATGCACTTTAATCTATTTATATTCATTTTCGTAACTGCTATACAGTAAAAAACCTTCTCCATTAGTCACAAAACCTAGATAGGAAGATAAATAAGTGAAAAAAAAAAAAAAAACAAAAGCACAACTTAAGTTCAAGCCCCATCTATCCCTAGGTGACTCAAGTACTACATGATAGGCATAATACGTGACTCAAGCACTATGGTTCTGTGAACATTCCACGTCAGCTGAGTATGTTTGAGTTTAGTATTATTCTTTTTAATCAACTACACAATATGCTTTGTCTATATTCCATCTTCTGTGTGATCATTGATTTCTTCTTCTACTTATTATTTTGCAGCTCTGGCATTCAAATCAGAAAAACGTCACACTTCTGTTGATGAAATTTTGATATTGATGGTATGGAGTGTGTTAGACTAAACCCTATGATCTGAAGTATAAATCAAACAAGAACACAAGAATCTCACACGACACAAGATATACGTGGTTCGGTCAAAGCATTGACCTACGTCCGCGGGTGAAAAACGGTGATTTCACTATATTAAGCAAAGAAGAACTAGGTTACAATTTCTCTCTATCTCGCATATATCTCTCACACCCCTTTCGGGTTTTATTTCTTACCCTTTATATACTTAGGGTTACAGAGAAGTTAAACGGGTCGGATCCAAAACCAAATGGGGAAACCCCACACATTACCAATTAAACGAGTCAAGCGGGTCGTTAATGGATCATCAAAAGATCCGGATTGAATTCATGACAACTCTCCATATACAAGAATAGAAGACATAACCCAACAGAGTGATATCTTGGTAATCATGTTTTATGTTCATGAGGCATGGGAGAATGTGGAACTCTATTTGACTGTTTGATGGTATTAGTGGTTTATATATAGTGATTGATTCCACGTGGCAGGATCTTTAAACTTGAAATTTTGAGCATACATCACATAAGAAACTTTTGACATGACGGTGAAGTTTTCAACAATCTCAAAATTGAACCAATAAGGAGTATCTGATCTAAGAAACAATGGCAATGTAGGGGAAATCCAAACCTTGAGGAAAATAAGAGGACACGATGGAGTGGAGAGAGTCAAAAGAGATGAAAGGCATCATGACCATTTGCTTTTGATTGTGTTTTATTTTTAAGTAATTATGTAACTCAAATTCATTTGTTAGTATCTAATTGCTTCTATTAGAACTTGTTTAATAATATAATTTCAATATATAATATGAATTTTGAGTTGTTTAGCTTAATTTGGAACTTGTTTTATCATTTTTCTTTTGTTTTTTTATTTTTCTATTTTTTTTTTATTATTTTGTTTATTGTGATTAGTGAATTAGAGGACCGTGCTATTGTTTGTTAAACTTCTAAATTTGACGATCATACTCTATGAAATTTTTTTATTTTTTTTAAGCTCATTCTCCAATAATTTGATAGTTCAAGGCCGTCAAAAAAAAAATTCTACAAGAAAATATTTGACGGGAGGGTCCGTCAAATTTCTCAAAATTTGACAGGCTAAGACCGTCAAATATGGGCTTTTTTCACATAGTGTTGGCTATGTTTAGCGAAGATTGGACATGGAGGTTTCTCAATTATGTGGTTGTTGTTTATTGAATGATTTACTTAAGGGAAACGTTTGGAGGCCTTAAAGACAGTCAAACATTGTGCCAACCATTTTGTTAAAATAGGTTTCGGAATGAGTTGATTTTTTGTGAGTATGATCTCTATGGATTTTTTGTGAGGATGATCTCTATGGTGAGGAGATCATCCTCACCAAAAATCAGCTCATTCCAAAACTTCTAACCCTAGTTTACAAGTTGAAGAATCGTGGACTGTCCGATTTTTGTAAACCACTTTTGATGGGATTAAAAGTTTCAGATTGGGCTGTTTTTTTTTGTGAGGATGATCTCTATATCATAGAGAAATGAATTTTCTCTATATGAAGGATATTCATTTCAATTTGTTTTATTGGAAGGAGAATGTGAGAAATGAATTTTCTTGTCTTGGTAGGAAAATCACTGTGTATCTTTTTCTTACTAATGGTAAACTCCAAAGAGAATGATTTTTCTATAAACTTTGCCTTCAAATATGCAACGTCTATAGGAATGGGTACTTACATGGTGTTCTGATCTCTAGGTTACAAATTGAAGACAAGGCAGTGAAGTCATTTTTTACCAATCACACATAAAAAAAATAAAAAATAAAAATAAATCTCCTATTGCTTTTCCGGGAAAATCACAATTTTTGTACGTGATAAATGATAATTATATGAGCAAATTCTCCATTTCATGTGAGGATCATACTCACAATTTTTATGTTTTTTTCTTATAAATGTAAATGTGCAAAAACAGGGCAAATGAAATAACTATAAAGAATTGGAAAGAGAAAAATTGTCTAATCTTCCTTTTGGCTGTTAATTAGGATAGTCTCAAAATAATTCATACTTTTTATATTAAATATTTCTTTAATTTACAATTACAAGTTGAGATATTGGAGTAAATTGAAAATCAATGAAATGAGACATATTCAGGTAATCTTTTTATTCTTTGATATGCATGAAATCAAAGCTTATTATTCCCATTTTCTTATGTGTGAGGTGTTTTTTCTTGTGAAATTTTGATTTAGTCATATAAGTATTTAGAGAGAATTAAAAAATATATATATATTCACCAGAATATCTTACTAATATACCAAAGAATTTTCATTCTTATATCCATACTTTTATTTTTGAAGCAATCAAAAACTCGAAAAGATATAGTTTATCTTGGTTTACTAATTGGGTAAGTTAAATAACTTTAGGGTGCAACTTGGTCAGATTGAAACTATGAACCAAACCAAACAGATAGCTTTGGGGTGGTTTGGTTTGGTTTCAAACAAGTTACGGCTGTTAAGAAAATGGAAAACCGATTTCTATAAAATGGAAATTTTGCTCAATTGGTTTATGCATCGATTTCTATCTAGGAAAATCCTGGGGGACTTTGTTTTTCACTGTGATTCTCACTGTCTTGATGTGATAGTCATAGATGTATTTTCTTGAGATACAAGTAAAAAGCATCTATGATTATGTGCAAACCTCCATGTTAGAAATGTGAGAATCACAGTAAATCCTAATGTCACTTCATCATTACTCTTCTATGATTATGTGCACACCTTTTTTTTTTTTCTGTTTTCTTTTTTCCAAGTTTTTATATTTTGGTATCTGTTTTAAATATTCAATTTTCACTTTATATAAAATAAGAAGACCAAAAAAAAAAAAAACTAATCAATTTAATAGTTTTACTATAAAATTTTGTAGATTCAGTGGTTTAAGTTGTTCATAGTTGTTAGAGGTTCCTTGATTTTGATGATATTAAAAGTCTAAAAGAAGTAAATATCGGATTGAGTGATTACTTTTCCATGTTTTTGTAATTTTGAAACAAAGATTCACCCAATTTTTTATTTTATTTTTGCCAGAATTTGTTCTTTGAAACAGATAGTTAACCGGTTTTAGAATCGGTTTTAAAAATATGGTGGTTCTTGGTTAAGGAACGGTTCTTAATGAACCGAACCGATATTTAAAAAAGATCCAGTAGGACCTTGTTGGTGGTCCGGTCCGGTTAAGACACACCCTCTCCATTCGTGAATGGAGATGATTTGGAAAATCAAGATTTAAAACCATTTGACCCAATAAGTGATTTGGCAAATGCTTTAAAATCGGGTATTTAGAAATAACTCTTGTAAAATTGATGATATTATGTTTAACCCCTTGCAAAATCTAAGATGAGTTTTACACCCTTACTGTTGGAAGTAATCATTATTTTTTCTTCACGATTTAACACTGCAATTTTAATTTAGTTATATATGTATTTGAGGAGCATTTTGAGAAAAAAAACAAAAAACAAAATTTTACCAGTAAATCATCAAGAAAATACAAGAGACTTTGAGAAATGCATTTTGTAAGGGAGTAAACTTAATATCACCATTTTTTTCTAAAATACTCTTTAACATCCGAAAAAACTCAATTAGGACTTGAACTCTCTTGAGGAAACATACTTATGGTTAGAGTCGTGCTTGACTGACCTCAAGATTGTACCTAATATTGCACATCCAGACGTGAAAGTGTGTAGGAAATATACATGTTTTTTACTCGTATCTTGATGAAATATTTATGGTTCCTACACACTTACACGGCAAGATGTGAGATATGAGATACAATCTTAAGGTAACGTCAGCATTATTCTTACGATTAAGTGCACACTGTCATGTCAACTTATCCTAGAGATGATTACAAACCTAGGGATTTCTATTTTCTTTGGGAATACGTTTTGGCATCTCAAAACTGAAATCCTAGAGGAACCGATCATAGATATGAAATCCTAAGAGATCCAAGCCATTGAATCCCAATGGCTTATTATTATTATCATGGGTTAGATCTATTGGGTCAACAATACTTTTGTGTATCAATCCAATCCGCGGTTTTGAAATGTTGAGGAATGACCCAAACCATCTTAATATTGTTTGGGAACGAGACAAGAAATCAATGCTCAAATACCCTTCTTAAATCTAGTCTAGTTTACCAAGATAATGGCACGTTCAAATCATCTTGTTCATGAGTTAGACAAGGGCAAAAACTGAAATTGAAAATCATGATTCTCACAGAAAGAAAAATAAAAATAAAAATAAAAAAAGAAACGAAAGAGAAAATCAATTTTTAAAACCATAATAATAGATGTATCACATTGTCATAAATTGGTTTTTTTTTTGTATTTACAGGGGACCAAGAGTGGTAATGCTTGTTTTATCATGGATCATCACGTTATACACATTATGGCGAATGGTGGAGATGCATGAGATGGTACCAGGGAAGCGATACAACAGGTACCATGAGTTTGGTCAACATGCTTTCGACGAAAAACTCGGTCTATGGATCGTTGTGCCTCAAGTACTTATCGTGGAAGTCGGAACTGATATTGTGTACATGGTAACGGGAGGAAGATCGCTGAAAAAAGCTTGACTCATTGTGCACTCCTGGGCAATGCAAAGATAAAAAGCTCACCTATTGGATCATGATTTTTGCTGCTCCTCATTTTGTTCTTTCTCAGCTCTGTAACTTCAATTCTATCTCTGGTATTTCTCTAGCTGCAGCTGTTATGACCTTGAGGTATTACTATTCTCTCTTATCTTTCTTTTACTTAACCTAATAATTGGTTCTTTAATCAAAACTTGGCCTAGTCAATTCGACACGAATGAATTTTGAGTTGATTTAGCATTAAAACTTGCTTGAACCATAGTTTTGAAACTCAAAAACTCGATTTGAATAGACTTGGATGTCAGTTGAGTTAGAGCCAAATTTATGTGAAACCCAGCCTAATCAACTTGACTTCATTAATGAATATTGACTTGGCTTAGTAATAACACTTGTTTCTTTAAAACTTGAGAAATCAATCCCACATAAAACTGATTCCTAAAGAGTTCGACTATCCCAAATATATTAGTAAGATATACCCACTATTACTAACTACTCAACAGGGCATATCGATGATCCAACAGGACAATGTACCTTCTTGGATCATTCGTAAGGGAATTTTCCTAACCATGGAAATGTTTGATCCTTCCTAAATAATCTGCATTTCTCTTCCCACATGTCACTATGTCATTGTTCGTCAGACACTATCTTTCCCTACCAAAGGAGATATCAAGTGATCCAACATGCCATTTATAGACCTTATTTATGTGACCTTTATTGATCAATTTTATATTTTAATTTATTTTTCTAACAAAATCATGTTATCTACGGTTACACTACCATTGCTTGGTCAGCTTCAATTCATAAATGTGTTCAACCAGATGTTCAATACAGTTACAGAGCTTCGACAACATCAGGAAATATATTTAATTTTCTGTTTGGGGGGTGATGTTGACTTTTCTTTCGCAGCCCAGTCTTGGAGATCCAAGCCATTATCCCTTCTACGCCTGATAAACCCTCCAAGAAACCCACCTGGAAGGGTGATCACTGCCTATTTCATTGTCGCTATTTGTTACTTTCCCGTAGCTTTCATCGGTTATTGGACATTTGGAAACAATGTCAACGATAACATCCTCATCTCACTCCAAAAACCTAACTTGTTGATCGCCATCGCTAACATATTTGTCTTCATCCATGTAATCGGAGGCTATCAGGTTCATATTTTTACGCTCTCTCTAATTTATTGTTCAACTTATTTGTTCATGTTCCCATGAATATTGTGATTGCCTTCACTTGCCACGCCTAGTTCTAAAACTAGTATAATTATACCTTATTAGTGCTCTTGTAATTTCATCTAGAATAAATATAGTTCCATTTTTCTAATATTGAATGATACTACGACGGATTTCTATTGGGATTGCCTTCACTTGACACACCTATTAACTTTTTATTTACTTGGTTTGGATGTAGATATTTGCTATGCCTGTGTTTAACATGATGGAATCTATGTTGGTGAAGAAAATGCGTTTGACTCCTGGCCTCCCTGTTCGATTGATTGCACGCTCTTTATGTGTCGGTAAGTATTTCCTCTTCATCAAGTGTTTAATAATCAGAAAGTTTTCTTATCAATAGGACGTATGAAAATTCAAATCTTTTTGTTGTCTTTGAGTATAGCATTGATAATGTTTACTGCCATAATGTTCCCCTTCTTTGGCGGACTTCTTGTATTCTTTGGGGGATTCACTCTTGCTCCAACATCATACTATGTAAGCTCTAACCTCCACATTTCTCTTACTGAAACAACCTAATATTAATTTTCTAGTTCTAACTCACTAAAGATTCGGTATGATTTCATGGAAGAATAATTTTCTTGAGAAAATGAGATTTGTTGGTGTATGATTGATTAGTGTCACGGGAAAATTATTTTATTGTTTTGATCAGAAAAATCCTAATATTTTCCTCTCACGATTACCCCCACCCTCAAAACTTAAAACCAACTCTCTTTTTGACATTTTGTAGGCACAATCAAGCATTATCCACAAGATCATAATCATATAGCCTTCTATATAAAAAAAAATTCAGTCTTATCTCTCTACTTTTGGTTTTTACAGCGCACTTGCATCCATGTGGCTGGCAATCAAAAAGCCAAAAAGATATAGTTTACATACATATAGCCTTCTATATCAAAGAATTTTCAGTGTTATTTCCTCACTTTAATTTTTGCAGCTCCCTTGCATCATGTGGCTCGCAATCAAAAAGCCAAAATGATATAGTTTATCTTGGTTTAGTAATTGGGTAAGTTAATTAACTTGAAATTAATCTCATTTTCATATATCTTATATCTCTTGTTTTATTATCTATGTGGTTCATGAATTTTTCAGATTTGCATTATTTTGGGTGTTTTATTGATGATTCTATCACCAATTGGTGGGCTAAGGCAGCTAATACTTGAAGCCAGGACTTACAAATTCTTTTCTTAGATCATATGAAGAGGACGGGTGTCAACAGATCATCTGAAGAGGAAGGGCGTCAACAACCTTAATGAACAGATTTTATTTCTTCATTTTAAACTTAATGAGCAGATTTTATTTCTTCATTTTTTAAAACATTTTATACTTTCTAGTTATAGATTATTACCACTTGGGTCTACAAGTGCAACCACAATGTCTATAGTAAATCAGTTTTGATTCATAAGTGAAAGTTGGAGATTTCTCAAATATACTCATTTCAATTAGTTTTTTGTTGGTTACTGGATACCGTAATTATACTTAGTTTTGAATGATTTACTTGAATATATAAGGGTGTATACCATCATACTTAACTAACGATTGTTGCGAAAAATCAAAGGTCTTTAGGTTACAAATTGAAGACAAGGACAGTGAAGTCTTTTTTCTTTTTTGGGAAAATGACCTCAAAGACCTGTTTTTGAATTTTTTGAAAATATGTATAAAAAAGGCCCTTGGCTCTTTAGTACTCATTTTATCAGCTCTTTTTGTATTCATTTTATCAAATATTAGTCTAAAAATAATTTTTTAAGCAGAAATACTGTAATTACCCTTTCAATAAATTTTGAGATTTAAAGAAATATGTTTATTTGAGAATTTTTGAAATAATCCTATGTTTTTAAGTTAATGAGCTATAGTCATCTCTTATATAACAATGAAAAAAAAGGATCTAAATGAAAAGTAAAATAAAAATCCTTGTTTTCTCTCTAAACTAGTGATTTTTAACTCACATAGATAATGAGATGAAGATGATGATGGAGACGAGTATGGTTATTATATTCATCAGACTACTTTGATCTATTTATATTAGACTTATTAAAAACTTAAGTAATTTTAAATAGTTAAAACATTATTTTAAAACTCGAGTTGAATGTTCATCGAATTGATTCAACTAAAAAATTAGCAAGTCCACTTAAATGAGTCAAATAAAATTATATTGAATTTATAAATAAAATTTAATAAATAAAAAATATTTATTTTTTTTATTTTCACAAAAATCCAAATAAATTTGACTGGGTATATATTTTTTTTTATTAAAACACTTGTAAAGTTGTTAAAAGGGTATTTCAGGTGTAGACACCTCAATTTGAACGGGCCACTTCTCGAAAGGGCCCAAAAATATCAATTTTCCAAATAAATGGGCCAACGGGCCTTAAGGGCCCAACTATTGAAAATGGACATTTTTACCAAACCGAGGCCCCTAAGACCTCTCAATGGTTTAGGAGGCCACCAAAAGGACTCGGCCTACCTTACGACTTCCCAACATTCACCGCTCCGCTTCCAAAATAAAAAACGTCAAATTTTCGATAAATTTCACTAACGGGCCTAAAAAGCCCGATTCGCCAACACGTGGCATTTTTGATCAAATTAATGATTGCAAAAATCTAAAAAATTAAAAATTAAAAAGGTGAGACTTGAGATGCCTACCCCTCCTCTACTATCACCGCTCCGCCTCCGTATTCGTAAAAATCATTTCTAAAACCCAAGCCCAACACTAAAGCCCACAAATCATTAACCATATCCAATTCATTATCCAACCCACAACCCTAACCCATAAACCACAACCCACATCAACCAATCACTCTTTTATCATCAAAAGATGACACATGTCATCACCCCATCTCACCTCCCTCACCCAACTACCTACCCCATTAATTTGCTTAAATCCCATCTACCCACACATCAACCCATCACCTTTTCTCTCAAATCAAACACATCTACCCACACCCCTAACCTATACCTCCCCTAATCTACCCTCATCATTCCCTACAAAACCTACATCTACAACCTAAACCTAAACCATCCTCTCAAGTCAAACACTCAACCTCTCCCATCAACCTATCCCAACCCTTCATTTTCACCCACTTTAACACATGGCATCATCTCCTTCATCCTCCCAAAATATCATCAACCACCTCTTTAAATCCTCCATTCTCTTAAACCAAACACCATTTAATCTCAACCACCATCTTAAACTTACCTCACCAAATACTCCACCCAAATGGGTTGGGTAGGATCCAAACCATTGGGTCAAAACTCACCCATTAAAACCCCCCTTCCCTAAATACCCTCCAATCTCCTCTAAATTACACCCACTTCTCTCTCAAACTCATAACCATTCTACCCATTTTCTTCACTTCACCCCATTATATCCCTAAAATAACTCCTAAACATCTATAAATACCCTCATCCTCTTCCCAAAAATGGCCCCCAACTTCTCATTACAAAACTTCTCCCCAACACTCTCTCTACTAACAACCATCATCAATTCTCACCAAGTTTACCAACTCTTTCACACAAATCCTCTACAAGTCTCACTAAAACAAAAGAAATCCCTACTCTCTCTAATCACTTCTTCCCATTCTCATACTCTCATATTATACTAAGGACTCAAGAAGACTCAAGCAAGAAGAAGAAAAGAAGAAACAAGATACAAGGTGGGTTTGAAGCACACCCCCTCTCTTTCTTAACCTTCTACTCTTTCCCTCTTCTAACACCCCCTTCTTCTATTTTATTTTTTACCCTTTTGATGATTGGGCCCCAAGGCTAAGGTTCATAAGGGTCATTTCCATTAATGAAATGACCCTATGATCAAGTCGAAAATGAATCCCTACTTAGGGAACATATGCACCCACGTGGCACATTTTTTTCACCTTCTTTTAAAAATAAAAAATGATCGAGTTATTTGAGGTTACCGCCACGTGGCGGGGAGGAAAGGGTGCCTAACACCTTCCCTTTTCTTCAACCGAGCCGCTTACCCAAATCTCGAGGTTTGACTACCCCTTATCCATTGTGAGTCACTAAAATGCCAAAAATCTCATCTTTTGGGAAATGTACCCCGGGTGACCATTCACACCCACTTCCAACTTGAATGGTGGCGACTCCAAATCATTGTAGATGTAGTCATCATAATGACGAAATCACGCGTCTATCAGGTATTATTTTTTTTTTTTAAATCTTAATAAGTGAATATTTTATTTTATTAAGAAGGACTTAAATGGTACATATTCTTTTCCAATGGGACTATGAGAGAAGATTAAGGTCAGTTTGAAAACATAACATGGTCCCGTCAATCATTGGAAATATTAGCATATCAATTTTCAGTCTCTTATAACACCCTTTCTTCCTCATCATCTTAGCCATTCTTATTCACTCTAAAAATTACCTACTTGGTTCAATAACTTTTGACTTCACTATTCATTGATTTTCGATTTGAGGAATTACTCATGTGCCTTGGTTGATGCTCGAGCACTTTAAAGGGATCCAAGTAGCCTAAAAATCTCATCTCTCGATCAAAGTAAGTTGACTCATTTGTTTTTATTATTTGAAGTACTTGTTTTTCTCTTTTTAGTCTTTCTTTTAACCGAGTCGACTCACTTGATTTTAGTGTGGATAGGGTGTTTTTATATAAAATAAATTGTTTTGCCTCGAGTCAATTCACATTTTTTTTATTATGCATGAGGGCCATTTTAGGAAAAAAATTTAGAAGTAAAACTTGGCGAGTCAAGTCACTATTTTCGATTGTCCATGAGGTGAGGTTTCAGAATTTGTTTTAGTGAAATTTAGTGGGATTAGATTGGTTTAAGTTTGATTTCTGATGAGGAGAGCTAATTCCCTAATTTTTGATGTCTTGGGTCGATTTAATTGGAATAATTTTTTTATATAAAAGTTAGTTGACTCGATTAATTGACTTTTCGATACCTTTGTTTTCTAAAGAAATTTTTTGAAGTGAATTGGCTCATTGATTTTTGGGATCATTAGATTTGTTGAAACGTTCATTGGATTTCTTTTAATAAAATTGGCTCCTCAATATTAGTGTTACATGGTTAATCACAATTCATGAACTAACTTATGAATTAAATCAATTTATTCGGTCAAGGAGTGAGCTAGGTCACTCATTGCAAAAGGGTGCACATAATTAGGTCTTTCCAAAGTATTTCCCTTTAATTTAAAGTGCGAAATTCAAGGAACTTTGTAATGTTTATGGGAATTTTAGCCTAGGACCTATTTGGCCAACTTGACATAAAATTATGATGATAATTAGACCTTAGCTTTGACTCTAGTATTTGCCTATTAACCATATGATAGTCTTGGATCGTAGTAGAGACCGATCACGTCGATCGGGTGGGTACAGTGCCTAACACCTTCTAAAACACTCGTAACCTAACTCCTTGGCCATGTTTTTTTATCTATGGGCCACTCCGGATCCAATGAGAATTATTTTGGTCCTAAACCGAGACTAGGTAGTGACTCCTCATCACTTAAAATCCCCAATTTATAGCAGATACCATTTTTTATTTATTTTTTTATTTTTTGTAAAAAGTGTCGAAGCACTTTCAATCTCTCAAAAAAGACCTAGGTCAAAGGGGCATGTCTTCAATTTCAAAACACATAGTAGTATCTCTAATATGGACACAACCATGGGGGCATATCTAGCCATATCACGCACAATATTTTTATCCTGTTTATGGTGGGGAGTCTATCGAACCCCTAATTGGGCTTTTAGGTCCAACTAATATTGGGATACAAACCCCATTGGAAATTTCGGATGGATAGGCGATTAATACTCGTAGGTTTTGAGTTTGATACCCAGTATGAACATTAATTCATCAGGGACCACCCACGAGGGCGCACCCACAGTTACTAGGTACGTGCGATGTGCGAGCGGTGCACGTACCCCACAACTAGTCCTTAGACAAGACCATGGCTTATGAACTCGGTAAAGCCTAGATATAGGCTGGACTAGCCCTTGGGATACGATGTGTTTGTACAAGTAGACTGAGTAGGTTGAGCTCGGGATTATATTTTAGGTTCTCTACATAGTTGGATCAAGTTTGGGTTGGACTTTGGTTAAAAGTGTGTCTTTTGGACTAACTTGAGCTAAGCTTGCCCAGACTGAATGGGTCAGCTGATGTAAATTCTATTTTGTTTTCCAAACGGGCCTATGACTAGGGCTATCAATGGCATTGGACCTGATATTAGATATGTTCAAATCCGAAACCATCGGATTGAGGATTCGGTCTTGTAAGAACCTTACTTAACAAGAATTCGCATAGCTCAATTGATTGTTTTGGATTGACTGTATCCATATCTTATTATATATGAGAATTGGAAAAAAAAATCATACATTTTATTGTGTATATCTACATTATATATACTAGAGTATGCCCGAATGGGCATCCTCGTTCGGGTTAAAGGTGTAAGAGAAGAAAAGAAATGAAG